>NC_133150.1:50259248-50559248 GCF_048418815.1 Hemitrygon akajei | reverse complement strand
GGAAATGTACATTCCTGCAGTGTAATCTCCCTGCCCACTGTGTACGCAGAAACATACATTCCTGCAGTGTAATCTTCCCTGCCCACTGTGTATACGCAGAAATGTACATTCCTGCAGTGTAATCTTCCCTGCCCACTGTGTACGCAGAAATGTACACTCCTGCAGTATAACCTTCCCTGCCCACTGTGTACGCAGAAATGTACATTCCTGCAGTGTAATCTTCCCTGCCCACTGTGTACGCAGAAATGTACACTCCTGCAGTGTAATCTTCCCTGCCCACTGTGTACGCAGAAATGTACACTCCTGCAGTATAACCTTCCCTGCCCACTGTGTACGCAGAAATGTACACTCCTGCAGTATAACCTTCCCTGCCCACTGTGTACGCAGAAATGTACATTCCTGCAGTGTAATCTTCCCTGCCCACTGTGTACGCAGAAATGTACACTCCTGCAGTATAACCTTCCCTGCCCACTGTGTACGCAGAAATGTACATTCCTGCAGTGTAATCTTCCCTGCCCACTGTGTATACGCAGAAATGTACATTCCTGCAGTGTAATCTTCCCTGCCCACTGTGTACGCAGAAATGTACATTCCTGCAGTGTAATCTTCCCTGCCCACTGTGTACGCAGAAATGTACATTCCTGCAGTGTAATCTCCCTGCCCACTGTGTACGCAGAAACGTACACTCCTGCAGTATAACCTTCCCTGCCCACTGTGTACGCAGAAATGTACACTCCTGCAGTATAACCTTCCCTGCCCACTGTGTACGCAGAAATGTACACTCCTGCAGTATAACCTTCCCTGCCCACTGTGTACGCAGAAATGTACACTCCTGCAGTGTAATCTTCCCTGCCCACTGTGTACGCAGAAATGTACATTCCTGCAGTGTAATCTTCCCTGCCCACTGTGTATACGCAGAAATGTACATTCCTGCAGTGTAATCTTCCCTGCCCACTGTGTACGCAGAAATGTACACTCCTGCAGTATAACCTTCCCTGCCCACTGTGTATACGCAGAAATGTACATTCCTGCAGTGTAATCTTCCCTGCCCACTGTGTACGCAGAAATGTACATTCCTGCAGTGTAATCTTCCCTGCCCACTGTGTACGCAGAAATGTACATTCCTGCAGTGTAATCTCCCTGCCCACTGTGTACGCAGAAACGTACACTCCTGCAGTATAACCTTCCCTGCCCACTGTGTACGCAGAAATGTACACTCCTGCAGTATAACCTTCCCTGCCCACTGTGTACGCAGAAATGTACACTCCTGCAGTATAACCTTCCCTGCCCACTGTGTACGCAGAAATGTACACTCCTGCAGTGTAATCTTCCCTGCCCACTGTGTACGCAGAAATGTACATTCCTGCAGTGTAATCTTCCCTGCCCACTGTGTATACGCAGAAATGTACATTCCTGCAGTGTAATCTTCCCTGCCCACTGTGTACGCAGAAATGTACACTCCTGCAGTATAACCTTCCCTGCCCACTGTGTATACGCAGAAATGTACATTCCTGCAGTGTAATCTTCCCTGCCCACTGTGTACGCAGAAATGTACACTCCTGCAGTATAACCTTCCCTGCCCACTGTGTACGCAGAAATGTACATTCCTGCAGTGTAATCTTCCCTGCCCACTGTGTACGCAGAAATGTACATTCCTGCAGTGTAATCTTCCCTGCCCACTGTGTATACGCAGAAATGTACACTCCTGCAGTGTAATCTTCCCTGCCCACTGTGTACGCAGAAATGTACACTCCTGCAGTATAATCTTCCCTGCCCACTGTGTACGCAGAAACGTACATTCCTGCAGTATAACCTTCCCTGCCCACTGCATGTACACAGAAATGTACATTCCTGCAGTGTAATCTTCCCTGCCCACTGCATGTACACAGAAATGTACACTCCTGCAGTGTAATCTTCCCTGCCCACTGTGTACGCAGAAATGTACATTCCTGCAGTGTAATCTCCCTGCCCACTGTGTACGCAGAAACGTACACTCCTGCAGTATAATCTTCCCTGCCCACTGTGTGTACGCAGGAATGTCACTTTGTGGTGTGAATCCTTGGAACTGTCTCTGTCAGTGGGCTGTGGGTAGTCATTTGCTGCGGATATTGTCGGTTAAAGCGGAAAGAGCTTCATATATTGAAGGAATGGCAGGAAGCCCAGATCAGGCAGAGTCCAAGCTCAGATTGGCCAGCATCATAATTGTCTCATGGAGTCGGTTCTAGGGGCCAGGAGGACCATTTGGCCCTAGGGTCTACTCTGCAGTTCTGATCTTGGCCTCCCTTTCCTGTCTGTTGCCACAACTCTTATTCCCCAGTATCTCATTAACCATCTCATTTGGCTTTGGATGTTTGATCATTCAGTGTCTGCTGCTCCCTGGGCAGGGATCTGCAAAGAATGCTCCAACAGCCAACATAGATCCAGAAATTATTTGACTTCCTGCCCCTAGATAACGGTCCCTGAGTTGCCCAGTGTTTTACCCCTAAATAACGGTCCCTGAGTTGCCCAGTGTTTTACCCCTTACCCACCGGCCTCCTGGTGGCGCTTACACTACCAAGGTGATGACTAGTACACATTTCCTCAAATGAAAACTGATAGCTGGGAGTTCTGGTTTAGTTTATGTTCCGTCACAGACTCTGCTCCCTTGCCCGGATTCCTGCTCCCTAACTGTTTCCCCAGGTTGGTTTTGCTTGCTTCACCTGAAGAAACATTAACCATTGATATTTTAATCATCTGGTCAGCTATTTCTCATACTTGTTCATATCGCCTAGTTGTACATCTCGCCAGCAGCATTCCTTTTCCATCTCAAGGGGGCCTATGGGGATGCAGTTGTGGCAGTTTTAACTTTAAAAGGCTGAACTGTAAGTCTTCAGTTCCAACCTTCCTCCTGTATTTGGCATCTACAAGGTGTTAACAGGAAAAACCAGTGACTGGGCCAAGTCAGAGTAATCTTTGAAATGTTCCAGTGTATTGAAATGATTGCACTGTCTGCTTTTCAAGTCATAAAGACATAGAGAAGTACAGCAAGGAAACAGGCCTTTCGGCCCATCTAGTCCATGCCAAAACCATTTAAACTGCTCACGCTCATCGACCTGCACAGGGACCGAAGCCCTCCATGCCCCTACTGTCCATGTACTTATCCAAACTTATCTTAATGTTGAAATTGAGCTCGTGTGCACCACTTGTGCAGGCAGCTCGTTCCACGTTCTCACCACCCTCTGAGTGAAGAAGTTTCCCCTTCTGTTCCCCTTAAACATCTCACCTGTCAATCTTAAGCCATGACCTCTAGCTGTAGTCCCACCCAACCTCAGTGGAAAAAGGCTGCATGCATTTACCCTGTCTATAACCCTCATAATTTTGTATACCTCTATGAAATCTCCTCTCAATATTCTATGTTCCAAGGAATAAAGCTCTTATAACTCAGGTCCTCCAGACCTGGCAACATCCTTGTAAATCTTCTCTATATTCTTTCAACCTCATTTACATCTTTCCTTCAAGTAGGTGATCAAAACAACACACAATACTCAAATTAGGCCTCACTAATGTCTTATACAACTTCAACATAACATTCCATCTCCTGAACTCCATACATTGATTTATGAAGGCCAATGTGCCTTTATTTAGGATTATACCCTTTCTAATAAGGTGAGGAAAAAGTCGGTAATTTTAATGGAGGTATCTTTAGCAAGGCAGGAGTGGAGGTATGCCTCTACCCAAGGAGGTGTAAGGAGTTTCTTCCCCCTGCCAGCCTGCAGATCATCCTGGACAAGGCGTAGTACCTCCTTACACCTGATTGGGGTCACGTGAAGCCATGGGAGCAGGTGGTGGATGGTCGTATGAGCAGCCGGTGCAGATCACAAGTCCTGGTTATATGACCACTGACACCAGGCAGACAATCTCTGAAGGGTATTGATAAAGGCTGAAGTCAATCGTCTTGTAAAGACACTGTCCAGAAGAAGGCAATGGCAAACCACTTCTGTAGAAAAATTTGCCAAGGAAAATCAAGGCCCATGTCACACGACACGGCACATAATGATGATGATGACCATTAGCAAAGTTATATCTGCCATGACAAGGTGGAGCAAAGCCTATGGGAAAGAATAGATTAAGCTTACAAATTTACCAGTGGCTGTTGTAATTGTAACAGTCTATTCTGCCTGCCCCTGTTAACAGCACTCCCCCAACAGTAGGAATAATCTGCGTGGATGGTATGCAAAACAAAAGTTTTTCTCCGTAATCTTGGTACGTGCAACAATAATGTACCAATTCCAATCTCAAATACCACAGATATCAGTGAAGGTTATCCACATTGAACTTATTTGGATGGAACAATCATCATCCTTACGTGCCGTGTCGTATGACGTGGGTGATCATAGTCTCATGACCATGATTGTTCTTGGCAAATTGCCAAAAGAACATCGGCAGGTATCCTGACCTCTGCAAGAGACTGGCAGCTGTTGGTGGACCTCGGAAGGCAGCTGAGGTTCCCCGACCATATCGCAGCCACCAGCCCGCGACCAGACATTGTCCTTGTGTCTGAGTCTACGAAGCAGGTGGTGATGCTGGAGCTGACGGTCCTATGGGAAGATCGCTTGGAAGAGGCCTTTGAAAGGAAGCTCTCCAAGTACGCAGGACTGGTCAGCAACTGTCAGCAGGCTGGATGGAGAGTGAGGTGTCTCCCAGTGGAGGTTGGTTGTAGGGGATTTGCAGCCTGTTCCTTAGCCAGAGCCTACAGCAATTTGGGCATCGAGGGAGAGAGGAAGAGGAGAGCCATCCGCAGTACCACCAATGCGGCAGAGAGGGCCTCAAGATGGCTGTGGCTCAAGAGAGGGGAGCCATGGAGTCATGTGTAGCTAGCCATCTGGACACAAGCTGGGGTCTGATCAGCCCCGGCTGGGTCACCTGGAGAAGGGTGTATGATGTTGAAAGGCCCAAAACACCTGATGATTCCAGAAACATCACTGATGATGTGTCCAGAAGCATCAGTGGATGTCTGCACACAGCTGTTGCCTTCCTCTGGACAGTGTCTTTACAAGACAGGTGACCCCAGTCATTATCAATACTCTTTAGAGATTGTCTGCTTGCCTGGACTTGTGATATGTACCAGCTGCTCATAGGTCCAGCTATCACCTGCTCCCTTGGCTTCACGTGACCCTAATCGGGGGCTAAGCAGGTGCTACACCTTGCCCAAGGGTGTCCTGTAGGCTAGCAGAGGGAAGGAGCACCTTACACCTCCTTTGATAGAGACCTATCTCCACCCTGCCACCATCAGGATTACCCCCTTTGTAATTAGGTATCAGTAATTTTAATATCTTTAGCAAAGATATATCTGCCAATAACAAGGTGGAAGAAAGCCCATGTCAAAGAAAAGACCAATTTACAAATTTACCAATGGTAATTGTAATTGTAATACCATATTCTTCACTCTTTTCTGGCATTTCTCTTGCGCTACCCCGACGGTAGGAATGTTCTGTATGGATGGTATGCAAAACAAAAGTTTTTCTTCATATCTTGGTATGTGTAACAATAATAAACCGTTTCCAATCACAAATACCACAGATATCAATGAAGGTTATCCACATTGAAACAGCATGCTTTTGAAAATTGAACAGTGGAGGTTCAACATTTCACCCGCCAGCTTGCACCCCTCACCCTTCCCCCGCCATGCTGGGGTTCTGCCCCTTCCTGTCTACTTGTGATGACGGGTCTCAACCCAAAAGGTCAACTGTTCCATCCCTCCGTACATACTACCTGCCTTGCTGAGTTCCTCCAACATTTTGTCTGTATCTGTTGCTGAAGTTGTACAACACAAGACTATATTTAGATTTAGGCCATTTGGCCCATCGATTCTGCTCTGCCATTTCACCATGACTGATCCAATTTTCCTCTCAGCCCCAATCTCCTGCCTTCTCCCTGTATCACTTCGTACCCTGACTAATCAAGAATCTACCATCCAAACATCTGCAGAATCTCTTGTGTTCACCAAACTACACATTAGGAACGGAGAAAATGGTCTTGAAAACTAAAGAGGGCTGCAGAGACCTATGGAATTTGTTTGATTCAGATTCAGTAGCGGAATAGTTTGTTATTGTATACACCAGGGTGCAATGAAACTTCTTGCTTGTATGAAGCTCAGAGTAAACAATGCATATATTGATAATAAATATAAGGAGCGCAAAACAAGGGACTGGTGTATCGTACAGTTGTATAAACTGAAACAGTAGAAGGAGAAATGCTAACGTGACCACAAAGAAACTGGTAGAATTAATCATTTGAGAGGGTGTAAGCATCAACGGGAAGGGGATGAGGTTAAACACAATGTTTGTACATTGGCCTTCAAATCAATGCATTGATTACAGGAGGTGGGATGTTATGTTGAAGTTTTATAAGACATTGGTGAGGCCTAACTTGGAGTATTGTGTGCAGTTTTGGTCACCTACCTACTGGAAAGATATAATGAAGGTTAAAAGAGTAAAGAGAAAATTTACAAGGATGTTGCTGGGTTTGCAGGACCTGAGTTATAAGGAAATATTGGACTGCTTAGGAACAGTTTCTGTCTCACAACCAACAGGCTCTTAAATAAAAGGGGATAACTACACTCACTTACCCATCCATTGAGATTAATGCACAATTAATGATCTCACTTTAAGGACTCTTTATCTCACTATCGCATGTTCTTGTTGCTTATTGCTATTTATTTAAATTTGCGTCTGTACAGTTCTGTTCTGCACTCTGGTTGATCTTTCATTGATCTTGTTATAGTTTTTATTCTATAGATTTGCTGAGAATGCCTGCAAGAAAGTGAATCTCAGGGTTGTATATGGTGACATATATGTACTTTAATAATAAAACATACTGTGAACTTTGAACTCTATTCCTTGGAACATAAAAGATAGAGGGAGATTCAATAGAGGTATACAAAATTATAAGGGGTGTAGATAGGGTAAATACAAGCAGACATTTTCCACTGAGTTTGGGTACGACTACTGGAAGTCATGGGGTAAGAGTGAAAGGTGAAACATGAGGGGGGAACTGACACAAAGGCAGATGAGAGTGCGGAATGAGCTGCCAGCTCAAGTGGTGCATGCGATTTCAATTTCAATGTCTAAGCGAAGTTTGGATAGGTAGGGGTATGGAGGGCTACGGCCTGGGTGCAGGTAGATGGGAGTAGGCAGTTCAAATGGTTCAGCATGGACTAGATGGGCAGAAGGGCCTTTTTCTGTGCTGTACCTTTCTATGGCTATGACGATGACAAGGAATGACTGCGGGAGATGTTGACGAGATTGGGTCAGGACATGCTGACAGACGGTTGATTGAACTGGCAGAGCTGACCTGGCCTCTGCTTTATTTCGGAGTTGGTTCTCTATGGTTGTAATTGTGTACTCTCTTAGCACCAATGGCCACTGAGGTCACTGCAGGTCTCGCTTGTTAATGCTCAATCTGGGTATTTAAATATTTATGTGACCTGAAATTGTTTTCTTCCCATCATGAATTTCACACCACAATGTTGTTTCAGTTCTACCCTTTAGGGCCCAGGGGAAGTCGTTCATTAGTTCACTGTCTATTGTGGCAACACAAAGAAAACTTTCCCGTGGTGGTATAAACCTGAATTGTAGATGTGTAGATCACAGTAAAATAATCTCATACAAAGTTATTATCAAACGTTAAGTGAACAAAATTTACTCCAGTTAAATAACGAAATGATTTTTGAATTTAGTGGGAGAATCCCTGCAGTTTGGTAGTGTTTATATTTCATTCATTTCATCAGTGTTTACAGTACTGTGCAAAAATATAGGGAGCATATGAACTTTGCACACTGCTGTATTTATCGATGTGGAGAGAAAAGTGAGTTTGTTAATCTGGCGGGAGCAAAGGATGTTGGGAATGGGACAGGTGGCAGAGAAGGAGTGCGAGGGGTGGAAGTTGGTACAGGTGCAGACACTCCCAACCCTGTGGCACCGGGCAAGGTCATTTGATTCCAAACAATTGATTTATTGATCATTACAGAATATCCCTGTGGTCTTTCCCACTCCCTCCCTCTCCTTTCCCCTTTTCCCAACCTTGATTCCCTTCTCCCTGCCCGCTTTCCACTCTTGGTCCACAGTAGAGACCCGTATCAGAATCAGGTTTATCATCACTCACATGTCATGAAATTTGTTCTTTTTTGCGGCAGCAATATGGTGCAATACATAAAATTACTACAATACTGTGCAAAAGTCTTAGGCAGCCTAGCTATATATATGCGCCCAAGATTTTTGCACAGTACTGTAGGAATTCCAAGTAGCCAATGAAACACACACAGCCCGGCAAAACAGTTTAATCTAAATCACATCTGAATGTGGTTTAGGGAGAGATTGATTGCCCTTAACATAAACTTTAAAAGCCCATGTCTGGAGAATGTTCCCTCTTGGTTTGTTTTTTTGTGGGGATAGGGTAAACCTGCTGATTGATGGGGCTATAACCTTGGTCCCTGATGAAGGCATTGAAAGTTCCATCTGATCCCTTTCTCCAGGAACACCTGATCAAACTGTCAGCTTGTGACTTGTGATTGATGAGAACAGGAGACTTAGGCCTGTTTTCAGCCAATCAGATGTCAATTTGGGATGAAGTGGGTCCCATCTCCTCAGGTTTTCTGCCATCAACCAGTGAGGGGAGGCTGTGCTATTTGGTCCATTGAACAGTGAGTGATGATGCTGTCGAATATGTGGCTAAACGGGGAATCGAGGGACAAAAATTGAATAGCAAGGGAGCTTTTTTTTGTTTTATTGTCCATTTTAATTTTTTACTTGTTTGTTATTGTGACTAAGCTTTTCTCTCAACTGAAATCCTTTGATTTTAGCACTAAGCAGCTCGGTGGTGTAGTGGCCAGTACAACCATTCACAGTACAGGTGACCCAGGTTCAATTCGTGTCGCTGTCTGTAAGGAGTTTGCACGTTCTCCCTGTGACCACAATAGTTCCTTCTGGATGCTCCAGTTTCCTCCCACAGTCTAAAGACCTACCTGTTGATAGGTTAATTGGTCAATGTAAATAGTCCTGCTGTTAGGCTCAGATTAAAATCAGAGCATGTCTCGAAGGGCCAGAAGGGCCTATTCTGCATCGTATCTCAATAAATGTTAAAAAAATTATAAATTTCAGCATGAAATCCAGTAATTTAAAAAATGAAATAAGATTTCCTCTTACTGTACTGCAGTATGGTGGCGGTGTGCATCGGTGACTGTCTGTGGGCTGCAGGAATTTGTATCAGTTTTCCTCTTAAATATGCTCCTTTCGAATGAGTTCTGCTGCAATCTGAAGCATGTAACTGACTTGCAAGTATGCCCGCAGAAAAAGAGTCTCAGGGTTGTATGTGGTAACGAGTATGACGTCTGATAATAAATTTTACTTTGAACTTTGTAGCTTGCCTCCTCTCACATGCTCAGTGGGTCCCCTTTGATTCTTCTGCCATTTACCTACACCAGGGGTAACTTACAGTGGCCCTTTACTCCGCCAGAATGTCTTTGGGGCACAGGAGTGGACTGGAGCAAGTGGGAGATCCCACACAGTCACAGGAAGATGTTGCAAACTCCACACAGACAGCACTGCAGGCAGGGGTTACTGGAGCTGTGATGAAGAAGAGTGTTCTGTTTCGGACAAATGTGTGGGGGTCAAAGACTCAGATATTGTTTGGACAGGTGTCATTGCTGCAGGAAAACGTGTCTGTAGTTGAACTTTGGGCAGGAAAGTTCTGATGTTGGAGAGGAAGCTGTGGGATTGGTAATGGTGTTCCTACTGAAGGGCACCCATGGGTCTGTCTGAACAAGTGGATCCAATTGGCCACTGCTGGCTTTACTTTCTACGCCAATTCTGAACTGACAGTCTTACTTTTAAACAACCCCCCGCCCCCCCCACCACTGATCAGATGTTAGAACATAAATCGATTACCTCACATTACAGGCCCTTCAGCCCACAATGTTGGGCAGATCTCTTAACCTACTCCAAGATCAATCTAACCCTTCTCTCACCCTCCCCCTGCCCCGCTCCTCCCCCTCTTCCCCCTCTCCCTGACCCTACCTCTTTCCCTCTTCCTCCCTCCCGCCCCTCTCCTTGCCCCTAACTCTCCCCTCTCCCTCCCCTACCCCTCCCCCTCTACACAGATGCTGCCTGACATTCTGTTGCACCATTTTCTGTTTTTATTTTGATTTGAAATGGTTCCAGTTCCTTCATTCTGCAGTTTAGGAATGTGTCGGGAGGAGAGCTGGGTGGAATTGTTCCTAAGGGTTTAGTCACGGCTTCCTTTACCTCATCTTTACAAATGGTCAGAGTGGAGCGAGGGTGTGAGGCCGGCTGTGAAGGCCACTTGCTGAGTCTGTGACTCAGATCCAGATAAACAACTCCAAACCACACTAACCAGGTCTCGGATTGTTCGCCGTAGCTCGAGAGAGAGACCTGCGTTGTGTCTGAGAGGAAATGTTACATTCGCAAAACTCCTGAACTATTAGTTTCACTGCTATAATGAGGAAATTGCAGGATGGATTATTGGATTATGTTTGTCTTCACAGAGAAGGGACTAATAAAAATCACAGTAGGGTTGCTGGAAAAGTATCTCATCTGCTTAATTAACAGGCATCTTCAGCCAGAAGTGTTGAGAGATGATCTAGCTCAGCTCCCTCCCGAGACTGCCTGCATCAAAAGTCAGGTTTAAGCCAATTTGATTCACTTCCTGTACAATCATGGAAACATTGCCAGAACACAAGATACAGAAAGCGACAACAGCCCTGCTTATACTACTGAAGACCTTCCCACCACAACTAGTTCCAGCTCTGTCCAAGCTGCTCCAGCTTATTCACAACCCTGACCCCTATCCAGTGCAAAGCTGTCCAGAGAGGTGTCTTTCCACAAAGAAAGCAGGGCAAAGCCAACCTGGCTCTTTAGCAATGGCCCTCAGTCGTCAGAGGTACCAGAAAGCAAAGCCTTGAAAAAGAGGGACATCCATTTAGAACAGAGGTGAGGAGGATTTTTTTTTGCCTGAAATCTGTGGATTTCATTGCCACAGACAGCTGTGGAGATCGTCATTTGGGTATCATTAAAGTGGAGGGTGATAGGTCCTTGATTAGTTAGGGTGTCAAGGGTAATGGAGTGAAGGCAGGAGAACAGGGTTGAGAGGGATAATAAATCAGCGATAATGGAATGGTGGAGCAGAATCAATGGGCCAAATGGCCTACTTCTGTTCCTATGTCTTATGGTCTAGTGGGCCGTTATCAGTAAGGTGAAGGGAGGCATCATAAGCAGAAATATGATTTGCCACTCTGCCACCAATACCTTGTCATAGGTGCCCACCGCCCATTCCAATGGGTGCACTTGGTTCCAAAACCTGTCATGTCCCTGGTGGACCAAAGGGTGAACCCTTGAAACGAGAGGAGAATAAATATCATTCGGAGTGTAAACATTGGGATCAGCCATCCAACCAGGACATTTTTGAGCTGATCGGTAGCCTCAACTCAACTTGCCTACCTGATTCCTTAATCCTTGCTTTCTTCTTTGGCATGTGGTTGACTGTGACACTGAAGAGCCTGTGGAAATCTCTCATCAGTGGATGACCTAATGCATCAGAACCTGGCCCGTGGTTGTTTAATTATCCCAATGTCAGCACAGATCTCCTGGAGTTCCCTAGGGTGGTGAGCTAGGACCAGCCAAGGCAGCTGCTTCCTTGATAACCGTCCTTCCCCCATAGGGTCAGGAGTGGTGACGTTGACTGCAACTGTAGCGTTCAGTTCTGTTTGTAACCGCTCTGCAGACCTATTCAGTTCTGTGGTTAAATTAGTCCTCCCAGCTGCATTTTAGGAACTGTTTGCCTCTGTGTTATTCACACTGACTGTACTCCAGCGTTGACATAGTTAACTTTAACTGGAAGATGGGTGAAGGTTAGTCAGTTCTTCCAGCTGCAGTTTAGGAATTGTTTGCTGCTGTATCATTAACACTGACCTCATTCTGGTGCTGATATCGTTGACTAACTAGGAGATGGGTGAGGGTTGGTTAGTGAACTGAAGTCTTATACAGTACTGTCCCAAAGGGCAACTTGTCCAGTGTTCACCGTGATCAAGGGTGTGTGTGGACTTACTGCAGGAGATGATGTGATTTACACACGTATTTTTCTTGCCTTACAGGGCATGTGAGCATCCAGCTTCAGCTACTCTGTGCAATCGATCCCCTCCCCAAATGAAGCTGAGAAGAGATTGCCCCAAAATGTCCAACAGTCTGCTTTCTGTCGCCCTGCTCCTAATAATCCTCACTCATTCCTCACGGAGCAGCAAGGAGTTTATCACCTTTCCGATCCAGGACCGGGACTGGACGTTCAATCACATGGCAGTTCACAGTGTTACAGGAAATGTTTACGTCGGCGCTGTCAATCGGATTTACAAGCTCTCAAGCAACTTGACACTATTGTTGTCCCACAAAACTGGTCCAGAAGAAGACAACAAGTTGTGTTACCCTCCCCTGATTGTTCAGCCTTGTAACGAGCCCCTCACTCTGACCAACAACGTGAACAAGCTGCTCCTTATCGATTACACGGACAATAGGCTGCTGGCCTGTGGCAGCCTCTTTCAGGGAGTCTGCAAGCTCTTGCGACTGGATGACCTCTTCATCCTAGTGGAGCCTTCACATAAGAAGGAGCACTACCTATCCAGTGTGAATGAAACTGGCACCATGTACGGCGTCATTGTCTCGTCAGAAGGCTCGGACAGCAAGCTCTTCATCGGTACTGCAGTGGACGGCAAGCAGGACTACTTCCCAACCATTTCGAGTCGGAAGCTGCCACAAGATCCAGAGTCTTCAGCAATGTTCGATTACGTGTTGCACAGTGACTTTGTGGCCTCACTGATTAAAATCCCTTCAGACACTCTGGCCTTGGTGTCACATTTTGATATATTTTACATCTATGGCTTCAGCAATGGAAATTTTGTGTATTTCTTAACAGTTCAACCGGAGACAGAGGGGATTACTGGGTCAACGAGCGACCAGTTCTACACCTCCAGAATCGTGCGGCTCTGTAAGGAAGATGCCAAGTTCCATTCCTACGTCTCGCTTCCTATGGGTTGTGTAAAAGATGGAATTGAATATCGTCTCCTGCAGGCTGCCTATCTGTCCAAGCCAGGGAACGTTTTGGCAAAATCCTTGAACATTTCCACCGCCGATGATGTTTTGTTCACCATCTTCTCCAAAGGCCAGAAGCAGTACAAGCATCCCCCGGCGGAGTCTGCACTCTGTGTGTTTGTTGTGAAATTTATTAACCGTCAGATAAAGGAAAGACTGCAGTCCTGTTACCGTGGCGAGGGGAATCTGGAACTGAACTGGCTGTTGGGAAAGGATGTCCACTGTACCCACGCGGTAGGTCACATCATGTTTTTGCCACGCAGTATGTCGCATCACCATTCTCCCCATTGGGTACATTGTATCACGATCTCCTCACGCAGTACGTCACGTCACGTCCTCATAAGCATCATGTTCTCCTCATGATATGTCACATCACATTCCTCCCATGCAGTACATCGTGTTGTTAAACCCCCAGGCGGTGCGTCACGCCACACTCCCCCCAGGCGGTGCGTCACGCCACACTCCCCCCAGGCGGTGCGTCACGCCACACTCCCCCCCCCCCAAGGCGGTGCGTCACGCCACACTCCCCCCAGGCGGTGCGTCACGCCACACTCCCCCCAGGCGGTGCGTCACGCCACACTCCCCCCCCCCAGGTGGTGCGTCACGCCACACTCCCCCCAGGCGGTGCGTCACGCCACACTCCCCCCCCCAGGTGGTGCGTCACGCCACACTCCCCCCCCCCCAAGGCGGTGCGTCACGCCACACTCCCCCCAGGCGGTGCGTCACGCCACACTCCCCCCCCCAGGCGGTGCGTCACGTCACACTCCCCCCCCCCCAGGCGGTGCGTCACGCCACACTCCCCCCCCCCCCCAGGCGGTGCGTCACGCCACACTCCTCCCCGCCCCCCCAGGCGGTGCGTGCCCTCGGGTTCCCCCCACGCAGTGTGTCACATGAACATTCTCCCAACGTGGAACATCATACCAAAGTACTCACTGATGAGTAAATGATTTACAAAACATTTTGGTAGGTTTTACTTTAGAATTGTCCGTGGGACCTGAGGAAGCTGGGAGCCGTTTCCTCAGGTTTGAGAGTTGTCCAACTTAATTAGTCAACGTGCTCTGTGAGAGGTCACTTCACTGAAGCATAGTCGACTCAGAGGTTAGTCGGGGAAGGTACATGGGGAATGATACCTTGGGAGGACCTGTGGTTTGCCTCTGCAGGAGGTGTGGGTCGTGTTTACGAATGGCTGTTTATGACAGAGATCTGGAGTTTTCTTGCACTTGTGAATCTTTCAATTTCAGCTCGCAGGGGAAGAAATTATACTCTGGTATGGAATATTTTCAATGCTGAGAAAGGTTTTTTAGGAAAATACGTGGACAGAGGAATATTGGATTCCGTTGGGGAAGTGGACATGCAGGTCGCTTAGCGCTTACTGAATGCGGAGAAGTTTGGAGAAAACTGTGTGCCCAGAATTACTTCTGCTTTTCAGATTCCCAAAAGGGACTGAAAATTTGTGCACAGCAAGCTCCCACAAAGGTTGTTATGGTAGCGATCCCAAATATTCTACCTTTGTGATACAGGTTAAGGAGAAACTGTTGGCCTAGATGCCACCTGTTCAACCATTATTTACTAAAGTGCCTGCGTAAGCTCAGCGATCATATCCCTTACGGAGGTGCAGATGATGGAGTGGATCAGTGTAGTTTCACGTTAAAGGATTGAGGTGCCTCTGTGTATGCCGTGTCGCGGTTGGAACGGTTTTGTTCAGACTCAGCAGGAACATCACTGCCACCTGCTCTCGCCCACATTGCGTTCTCAGCCCTCAGTTAACACTGGCCGAGTGACTCACATGGGCTGGGCGAAACAAAGTAGGAGGTCCACAAAGAACATCAGTGCACTCTTGTGCTTTTGTTTCCATTTGATTTATTTACACAGGTTTTTAATGTTAATTATGCATTCTCTATAACCCTCATCCCGGAGAGAGATGAAGTTCTTTTCTTTAGACTATTTGCCCAGGCGTGCTCTATATTTGTCCAGTCATATTCAACACACACAAAATGCAGGAGGAAGTCAGCAAGCCAGGCAGCGTCTATGGAAATGAAGAACCAGTTGATATTTCAGGCCGAGTCCCTTCTTCAGGACGGGAAAGGAAGGGGGGAGATGCCAGAATAAACAGGTGGGGGGGGAGGGGAAAGATAACTGGAAGGTGTCAGGTGAAGCCAGGTGAGTGGGAAAGGTAAAAGGCTGGAGAAGAAGGAATCATACTCAATCATGTTCGACATTCACAATCGTAGTCATAGAGTGTTACAGCACAGATAAAGGTCATTCCGCCCAACCATGCCAACCATGGTGCCCACCCATCTAGACATAACCCCCTAAGTCCCGCTCCTCCATATACCTGCGCAATTGCTTCTTGAATGACACTATTGTACCTGCTTCAACCACTTCCTCTGGCAGCTCATTGCATACACTCACCATCTTCTGTCTGACCCTAAATGTGTGTCCCATCATTGTGTACTCCCCTACCCTGGGGAGCAGACCGTTCCCATCTACCTTATCCCTGTCTCTCCTAATGTTCAACATTTCTGTCAGGTTGCCCCTCATTCTCCTGCATCCCAGGGATTGAAGACCGAAGCTGGCAAATCACTCAGACCCTCAAGTCCTGGCAACATCCTCATACATCTTTCTGTCCTTGTCCAGTTTAACCACGTCATCCCTATAAGAGAGTGGCCAGAACTGTACATGGTACTCCAAGTGCGGCTTCAACAATGACTTGTACATCTGTGACGTAATGTTCCAGCTCCTGTACTCAGAGCCCTGAGGGCTGAAGGACAGCGTGCCAAATACCCTGACCCCTTTGTGATGGTTTCGACTTGCGTCTACAGACATAATCTTCATTGGTTCCTCTTTCTCTTTGCTGCAGTTTCAAGTTCACGTGTTCATATGAAATGATTTGTGTGTGTGTACGTGTGTGTGAGCGTGTGCGTGTGCACAATCCTTGCCCACGGGCCACACCCAGAACAGTTGTGATGATCTGAGGACGCAAAAATCTCAAAGTACAATCAGGAAGCAAAAGCAACTCAAGTAGCTGGTCAGATCGATGTGCTGTTGGTCTTTGTGGGCAGTGAGATAGTGTGAAACCATTGGGTGTCCAATATTCCCCTCTGAGGTGCAGTTTACCTGAAGCAGACCCAGTTAATATCTGTGTTTCCAGTGCGAGGTTTCACTCCATGGACTTGACTGAAGTACATTCCCAAACCCATCTTGCTCCCAGTTTTTCAGAGGAAGACAAATTTGCAATGAATTTATTGAGTGAATGATTGTGATCTAAGACCTGTTTCCTTTCTCGCAGCCGGTCCCTATCGATGATGACTTTTGTGGATTGGATATAAACCAGCCTCTAGGGGGCACTGTGCTGGTGGAAGGCGTCACGGTCTTCACAGAAGATCGAGACCGCATGACCTCGGTGGCCTCCTACGTCTACAGCGATCACTCTGTGGCTTTCGTGGGAACTAAAAGTGGGAAACTCAAAAAGGTAAGCAAGAATCCATCGGCATGCACAGGCAAATAGACAAAAGCTTTCAAATCTCAACACAAATGATTTAGTTCAAAATTTGAGGTGGTCAGGATATTGAACATTTGTCTGTTGGGGAAGGTGCTGAAAGAGATCAAAGTGTACTTTATAATGGCGGCTGTTCGTTGTGTTTGAGGATGACAGGAAACCTGTACAGGGAGAGTTTTTAAAGTGGAAAAGACGTTGCACTGAACTGAGGCAGTTCCACTCTCCTGACCTCAGAAGTATGGGCCCAATGGTATGAACAAACTGGGGTCTTCCTTGGATGCAGTGGATGACCATGACGTCTTCTGCACCTTGTCATCCCCTTCGCTCTCCACAAAGCGTTGCAGAACCACCTTCCCAGCCATTGGATCTCACTGTAGATCCCATCTACCCAGACCGCCAGAGCTGATTTCACATTCTAGGACAGGCATCTCCCTATCTCTCCCGGGTATGAGGCCGCCTGCTACTCTCAGCTGGTGTTGTCCACCTGTCGAACAGGTGTACCGGGGTGTGGCCGCTGTCACATGCAAACAGCTACTTGGAGCCACAGGTGAGAGCTGAGTGCAGTGAGGCCCAAAGGAGAGTGAGCTGCCCCAGAATGGACATGACATGAGGTGCTAACCCTCTGGACACCCCATACACCGCAACCTGGTTGAATGATAGAGTATAACGTGAGCAGGCTCAGCAGCTGGATAGAGCGATGAAGTAGAAAGACAAAGAATGGTTTCACGAAATGAATACAGGTGACACACTCACTAGTGCACCTCTCTTCACGTGCTGCCTGGTCTCCCGAACACTGGTAATGCCTTCTGGCTTTGCTTCAGAAGAGAAGAACCTGCCCAGCTCTACACTGACTGAATCTCTGGTGTTTCAAGTTCAACTTGGAGCTGGAGCGACTGTTGATTCCACGTGCGTTGCGTTCTTGTGACATCATAAGGACGTGTTTTGCGTACCTTGAAGGTCTGGTGAATTCTGTTCATGCAGGTGGACTGGGAAAGGTTTCAGACTGATCCAGCAGAGTTCTATGATTTGTATTTTCTGGAATTTCCATGCAATTATTCTTTGTGAAATGTTGGCTACGAGTTGTCACAGTTGTACAGATATTCCCCAAAGAAAGGGGATGGTCTGAAGGTCCACTGAAGCAGAACCTGTATTAATAAGAATGAGTGAGAACGCACTCAAGTACGATCTTTGGTGCATATCGTTCGGGCTCCCTGAGTAGGGAGCTCCCATTCACTTCACTTGTGTGTTAGAATGCTGCACCTTGTATGGTGAGGAAGAATTTCTTTCACCAGAGTAGTGATTCAGTGGAGTCCATTGCCACAGGCCACTGTGGAGGCCAAGTCATTGGATATATTTAAGGCAGAGGTTGATAGGTTCATGGTTGGTCAGGGCATGAAGGGATACAGAGAGAAGGCAGGAGATTAGGGCCGACAGGGAAAAGACATGATGAAATGGTGGAGCAGACTCGATGGACCAAATGCTCCTTTACCTTATGGTCTTCTGGTCTTGTTTCCTTTGAGTGATGTTGATCATTGTGAAGACACACACAAGAGGTAAACTTGGAGCATCCAGGCATTTCCAACCTGGGAGTGTAGAGACGAGTTAAGGAAAATTCCAAGCATAAAAACTGCGTTCTTGCAACAAAATCGATTTGTGGTCTCACCGCACTGAAGCAGTCCTTTCACCCACTGAGTCTGCACCGTATATCAAGCACCCACTTAAATATATCCCATTCTATGCTCCCACCGTCTCACCAACTCCCCGGCTTCTAGCCCCCACCTACACACCACAGGTAGGATTTGGGAGCATTCAGGGACGTTCACCAGAAATGAGGGCTGTCGACATAACATGAAAAATTATAGGCTGAGTTTATTATCACTGGAGGTTAGGACACTTGAAGGTTGACCTTAGAGCTTCATAAAATCATGACGAGCATACACAAGTTAGTCATTCCGAGTCTCTTGACCAGGGCTATGTAAAACCAGATAGCTGGGTTTAAATTGAGAGGGGAAAGATTTGAAGGAGATCAGAGGGTGGTGAGGAGATGCAGATGTTCGAGGCAAAGAAGCTTACAATGTTTGAAATTGATGAGCAGGTGCGTGGATAGGAAAGGTCTAGGTGGGTACGGGCTAAAGCAGGTGCAACACACACAAAATGCTGGAGGAACTCAGCAGGCCATTTCGGGCCGAGACCCTTCCTCAGGACTGGAAAAGAAGGGAGAAAATGCCAGAATAAAAAGGTGGGGAGGAGGGGAAGCAGCACCAGCTAAGAGGTGATAGGTGGAGCCTGGTGAGAAGGAAAGGTAAAGGGCTTGAAAGGAAGGGATCTGATAGGAGAGGTTAGATGACCGTAGCAGAAATGGAAGAGGGAGGGGACTCAGGAGGAGGGGACAGGCAGATGAGAAGAAGTAAAGGTCAAAGTGGGGACTGGGATAGGGGGTTTGGCTTACTGGAAAGAGAAATCGATATTCATGCCATCAGGCTGAAGCTACCCAGAAGGAACATGAGGTGTTCAACCTTGCGTAAGTGGCCAGCTTAGTCAGCAGGAATGAGTTGAGCTGAAGATCCATTTCTATTCTATGTCTAAAGGTAATTTACAACAGCCACTTAACCTGGCACCCTGTGTGTCTTTGGGATGTGGGGGAAAGCAAACAGCATTGTGAAGGAACCCACACATCCCTCATACAAACTCTTCTCCCTCCTGCCATCTGGGAAAAGGCACCGAAGCATTCGGGCTCTCACAACCAGACTGTGTAACAGTTTCTTCCCCCAAGACATCAGACTCCTCAATACCCAGAGCCTGCACTGACACCAATTTACTGCCCTCTACTGGCCCTTTTGTCTTGTTTATTATTTATTGTAATGCCTGCACTGTTTTGTGCACTTTATGCAGTCCTGGGTAGGCCTGTAGTCTAGTGTAGTTATTTTTCTGTGTTGTTTTTACGTAGTTCAGTGTAGTTGTTGTACTGTTTCATGTAGCACCTGAAAAACGTTGTCTCATTTTTACTGGGTACCGTACCAGCAGTTATGATCGAAATGACAATAAAAAGTGACTTGACTTGCAAACTGGAGCATGTGGGGAAAACCTTTGTAGTAACTCGGAGAACGTGTAAACTCCATAAGGCACTGAGAGGTTTATAAAATCATGACGGGTGTACATAGGGCACACAGTCCGTCTCTTTACCAGTGTAGTGCTGTGCAAAACTGGAAGGCTCAGGTTTAATGAGAGAGGAGAAGGATTTGAAAGCGCTCAGAGGGTGCTGGGTAGAGACAAGTACAATTAAAACATGTGAAGAACATTTGGGCAGGCACATAGATAGGGAAGGTTTAGATGGGTACAGACTGAAGCAGGCAAATGTACCTTGTATCAGTGGGCATCACAAGTTGGGCTGAAGATCCATTTCTATTTTGACGTGGGAGGAAACGGAGCATGTGGGGGAAATGACGCAGTGACTGGGAGAACGTGCGTACTCCACACAAACAGCGCCCAAGGCCCATCCATTCTGCACGCACATATAAACAAGATGAAAGGAGCACCGGAATGATTTAGAAGGTGTTGACAATGAGTTGGTGAACAATCTTACTTTGAGCTGCTAATTACTTCGACTTTCAACACCTCCTCCTCCTCTTTCCACTTCCTGGTTACTCACGTTCCTGTGAACACCATCTGGTTCACCCAGTAAGGATGACATCTCCAGCTTCTGTGAGACGTGCACTTCACGTGATGTTTGTTAAAAGTGCACAATAATTGTAAGGTTTGTGAGAGCAGGAACATATGCATATTTTAATACAGAGTGGAGTGAGCAATGGAAATGGAATATACTGGCAGGCAGTGGGATCTGGTTTGAGATTTTTTCAGTTTCTGGGAGGGCACAGAACTGTGATGGATTGAGAACAGAGAGGCAGGAGCAGTCGAGCTGTCCACTGTGGTCGTGCTTGGGTCCAATGAGATGTTGCCTCAGCACATAGCCTTCTTCTCGGTGTTCTTTCATTCAGATAATGAGAATGGATTCTGTGTGGTTAGGATTAAATGTGTCAGGTAAACCTCACTGATATGGAGATCAACTAAAATATGCTGAATAATATTTTGTATTGTTTAATGTGCTGACCTTTTCCATTGTAATAGAACTGTCTTTCCAGATAATTATTTCTTATTTCATCTATCAATCATATTTGCAAATGTTAAATGATCTAGCACTACAAAATTTCATTGTAGTGTGATTACACTTGTTCACTTCAAGGTGTGTGGACATTATTGGCAAGGCTGGCGTTTATCGCCTATCCCCTAATTGTCCTTGATGTGGTGCAACTTGCCACCTTGAATCACTGCAGCCTTCTGGGTAAAGCTGGAAGCTTTTGCGGTACTGTTGCTGAGTTGAAAGATTTCAATGGTAGCGGGCTGAATCTAGCGGACATCACAGAGACAGTTGATGATGAAGGACAGCAATGTGTTTGTGTCCAGGTGGAGTGAGGTTTGGATGGGATTCTACTGGAGGTGCCACCCTTGTCCTCAGTCGTAAAGGTCATTTGGGAGACGCTTGGGTGAGCGATTGCAGTGCATATTCTGTACGCAGGGTGCACGGTCAGTGCTGGATACCGGTGGTGGAAGGAATGGAAGTTTGAGGCAGGTTTGTCCTGGATCATTGAAGCTTTATATTCAGGCAAGTAGAGAACATGATATCACAATTTGACGTGAGCTTTGTAGACGACAAAGGATGCAGTGTTAGAAGTGAATCACTTTGCTGCAGAGTATCTGGCCTCCAATGAACTCTTGTTTATATGTACTTTCATGTTGGATCTATTTTGGTTTTGGTCTTTTGACTCCAGGATATAGTTGTATCTTGGCTACTGTCACATCTTTAGATGCCTTTGTTACTCTCCTGATATCAGCTCATATTAAAATGATTAGGCCTTGGACTGTACGGGCGGTGTTGTTACCCGAGCAACTGTGAACTGGGTTGAACATTGTGTAATCATTGACGTTGTCGGAGATATGTATTCTATGTTCAGTATTTATTAAATGTATGATGGTAACTAGTCACACCAGTGGGGGTGTGGTAAAAGCGAAAAGAGTAAGTTACATATTCATGCTTATTTTGTAGCTTGAAACCACCGAGGCCATATCTTTGCTGACCACTGAATAATGCTTAATTGTATGTTTGATAATTGCTAATGAAAGATCGGAATAAGGAAGTCGAGCCTTTGGAGCAATCCGTGGAGCTGTGGGCACATCATGCAAGTATAACCACTCCGTTTGGGGTCACAGGCTGGCGACAATTGTGTAGTTTTGAATTTGGATCAATTTTTTGTTGCCACAGTTGTACAGCCCCTCTTCTGGTTTATGAAGAATGAAAGTTCACCGATGAAGCAGCTGAAGGTGGTTGTGCCAACACACTTGCCCATGGATGTCCAGGACAGGGGTGGCTGATGATGGAGTACAAGACTGCAGATGCTGCAATCTGGAGTAACAAGTAATCTGCATAGCGCACTCAAAATGCTGGAGGAGCTCGGCAGGTCAGGCAGCATCTATGGAGGGGAATAAACCGTCAATGTTTCTGGCTGACACCCTGTTTCAGTACTCTTTCCTGATGAGGATGGTAGTGGTGATGAGTAAAATGGGTGAATAATCTTCATTCTGAGCAAACTTGTCAACAAGATCAAAGGAGCTTCACAGTTATTTGGAAGGTACTGACAATGAGATGAAGGTGACAAATGTTACTTTGAGGTGCTGTTTTCTTCAGCTTTCAACACCTCCTCGTCCTCTTTCCACTTCCTGGTTATATGCATTCCTGTCGACACCAGTTTCTTCACCTGGCAAGGATGACATCTCCAGCTTCTGTTTGATGTGCACTTCATGTGAAGTTTGTTAAAAAGGTTTGTGAGAGTGCGAACATGTGACACAGAGCAACGTTGGTAACGGAGTGGAAGTGTTTGCGGGGAGGGGCAGTGGGATCAGGTCTCTCCAGTGTTAAGACATAGAGACGGGAGCAGTTGGGCTGTCCACTGTGGCCGTGCCTCGGTCCAGTGAAATGTTGTTCCTTCTGTATGCAGTTTCTCCTTATCAGTGTTTCTTCATTTGAGTAATGAGAATGATTCTGCACAGTTAGGATAAAGTGTGTCAAGAAACCTTACCAATGGGGGACGTCACGTGATGACGTAGGATCGAGACGTGGAAATCCAGCTCTCCCGTAAAAAACCAGTAAGATAATGTTTAAGTGAAGAAAAGTTAGTAAATAATTTTTAAAAATTACTTATAAACTACTTAGGATTGTCTTAAGATATGTCTCCAAAACAGAAGCAGAAGAAAACTACTACTTTGAAGACAACACAAGTTGGAAAAGAATCAAGGCCGGCCGCCATGAAAGAGCCTCGGGCTCAAGTGCATTTTACCTCCGGCGATACAGAACAGGAAACTGTGGCAACATCAACCATTTCCAAAAGAAAAGAGCAACAGGAATTGCGCATGCGTGAAGGAAGGGGCATGCGCAAACACGAGCAACCCAAACTACAAATCCCAGCTACGATCGGAACTGAAAGTGAAAGTGAATATGAGGTGGAATCAGATTCTCTGGATAAATCAGATGAAGATGAAGAGACAAACAAAGAAGAGCAACAGGAAGAAGTTGGAGGTGATATTGGAGACATTAAAAAATCTTTGCAAATAATGCATGAATTAAAAGCATTAAAAGTAATAAAAAGATATTAAAATATGAAGATTATGTTTGATAAAATGATGAAAAGACAGGACAAAATGGACAAGAAAATTAAAAACTTGGAAGAAACAATGGGAGACACCATTGATAGAGTGAATAAAATGGAAGGTAATATTTCTGCCTGGACATCAGAAAGAAAACGGTTGTTGGAAAAAGTGGATGTACTTGAAAATTTTAGCAGATGAAATAATATTAAGATTGTTGGACTTAAAGAAGGTATAGAGGGAGAGGATCCAATAAATTTTTTTTCAAAAATGGATTCCGGAAATTTTGGAAATGAAAGAAGGAACCCAGTTAATTGAAATTGAAAGGGCTCACAGAACCTTAAGATCAAGAGCTCAAGTTGATCAAAACCCACAATCAATCTTGATAAAATGCATAAGATATCAAGATAAAGAAAAGATCCTGAAGGCAGCTGCCCAATGTGCCAGAAAGAGAAATGGGTCATTGATGATAGAAGGGAAAACAGTTCTTTTCTGTCCTGATATAAGTTATGACCTTTAGAAGAGAAAGAAGGAATTTAACCCAGCGAAAAAAGTTTTACGGGAAAAGGGTTATAAATTTATATTGTGTCACCCGGCAACCCTAATAATTTTTTTGGATGATGGAAAAAGAAGATCTTTTACTGATTATCGGGATGCGGAAGAATTTGCACAAGAACTCCCAAATATTCGCTAACCACGGCCAAAGATTTAAAAGTGAAACGGATTAAAGATGAAGACAGGGACAGTGAATGGAGTTGATGGATGTTTAAGGACAGAAGAATATTTAAATATATTCTTAATTATATGATACAGGGGGAGAAAGGTAAAAATTTGAGAAATATTAATCGAGAGTAGTGATATTATTTTTTCTTCTCATATATATACTTTTTTATGTTATGGGGGAGCTGGGGGATCTTCGGATCGATTGCTATGGAATTCTCATGTGTAATCATGGCGATTGCCATGACCCGTACAACGGAGGGGGGTAATGTTGTGTTTTTTTTATTCACAACATTAGTAGGGGGGTATTTTGTTATTCTTTTCTTTTATAATCTATTTTTCTTTAATCTTTCTTTCTTTGCCTGGACAATCGGGGGGCGAGACACATAGCAACACGGAGAATTTTAAAAAGATTCCCCAAGGTACTACGAAAGTTGAAAAGTTAGGTATTACTATAGACTGGAGTAACCCTGTTAAAAATAATGACTAATCTACTGAATTTTTAAAGGTTTAATGTTAATGGGCTTAATGGACCGGTGAAAAGAAGAAGAATTTTAACATACATTAAGAACATGAAAATAGATATAGCTTTTAGCTGCATTCCACTTGAAAAAAATACTTATAATTTAAGAGATAAATATGAAATATTTCTGAAAATTTGGTGCCCTTATTTACAAAAGATAGGATTAAATATATCGTTGCTCCGAAGATAAAATTATTGGTTATTTGGGGAAAGAAATAAATATATATACTAAAGCTATTATGAACTCCATGGAGCATGTGGGGATCTTCCAATATCCAGGCATTCTTTCTTTCTTTTTCTCTTTTTTTCTCTCTTTCTACAGGGATATGTTAGGGGGGAGGAGTTAAGGGGAGGGGGGAAGGGTTGATAATTTTTTTCCCTTCTGTAACCATTTGAAATTCAATAAAACAAATTTCAAAAAAGAAACCTTACCAATATGAAGATGTGTTAAAATGGGAGTTGGAGGTGTTTAAAGTGCTAATCTTTTCCTTTGTAATGGGACTTTTTCCCTCCAGGTAATCTTTCCGTCTATCAATCACATTTACAACTTTTAAGTGTCCTGCACTGCAGTGCTATATTGTTAATTTTATGGTGCGTGGATGTTATTGGCAAGGCTGGTGTTTATCACCTATCCCTTAATTGTCCTTGACAGTGGCAGCTTGCTACCTTCAATACTGTATCTTTCTGGCCCAAAACGTAGACTGTTTATTTCTCTTCATAGATGCTGCCTGAGCTGCTGAGTTCCTCCGGCATTTTGTGTGTGTTACTCTGGATTTCCAGCGTCTCTTGTATTTATGGAAGTGCGTCACAGATTGGTTTGGCAACTGCCAACACAAATTGCAGGGAGTTGAGAACATAACTCAGCACATGTCAGAAACCAGCCTTCCCTACATGGTCTCTCTTTGTTGTTCACTGCCTCGGTTAAGCAGCCAGAATAATCATAGACCTCACCACCCCCAAACATTCTCCTTTCTTCCTTCTCCTATTGAGCAGAAGATGCAAAAACCCAAAAGCACGTACTCCCAGGCTCATGGACAGCTTCCACCCTGCTGTTATAAGCCCATTGAGTAAGACAATAAAATGGACTCTTGACTTCACGATCTAACTTGTTACAATCTTGTACTTCATTGTTTACTCTCACTGCACTTTTTCTCAACAGCTGTGACGGTTTATTCTGCATTGTTATTGTTCTACCTCAGTATGCTGTCTAATGATTTGATCTTTATGAACAGTACACAAGACAAACTTTTCACTGTATCCTGCTTCATTTGTTCGTTCATTATGTGCCGTGTTGTATGACGTGGGCAATCGCGGTCTTTCCATGGCAATGATTGTTCTTGGCAAATTTTTCTACAGGAGCAGTTTCCTATTTTGTTCTTCTGGGCAGTGTCTTTACACTACGGGTGACTCCAGCCATTATCAATACTTTTCAGAGATTGTCTGCCTGGTGTCAGTGGTCACATAACCAGGACTTGTGATCTGCATTGGCTGCTCATACGATCGTCCCATGGCTTCACGTGACCCTGACTGGAGGCTAAGCAAGTGCTACACCTTCCCCAAGGGTGACCTGCAGGCTAGTGGAGGGAAACACAAAAACATAGAAAACCTACAGCACAATACAGGCCCTTCAGCCCACAAAGCTGTGCCGAACATGTCTTTGCCTGAGAAATTACCTAGGGTTACCCATAGCCCTCTATTTTTCTAAGCTCCATGTACCTATCCAGGAGTCTCTTAAAAGACCCTATCGTATCTGCCTCCACCACCGTCACCGGCAGCCTATTCCACGCACTCACCACTCTCTGAGTAAAAAAACTTACCCCTGACATCTCCCCTGTACCTACTCCCCAGCACCTTAAAACTGTGCCCTCTCGTGCTAGCCATTTCAGCCCTGGGGAAAAGCCTCTGACTATCCACACGATCAATGCCCCTCATCATCTTATACACCTCTATCAGGTCACCTCTCATCATCCGCCACTCCAAGGAGAAAAGGCCGAGTTCACTTCCTTTGGTAGAGACATATCTCCACCTCGCCACCTAACTATATTGTAGTAAATGCGTCAATAATATACCTATTCCAGCTCCTATAAGACCTGATAACCGAGGGGTAGAAGCTGCTTGTTTGTGCTTTCAGCCTTTTATATCTTCTGCCCAATTCAGGGGGAGAAAGAGATAAAGTCCAGGGTGGGTATGGTCTTTGATTATGTTGGCTGCTTTACAAAGACAGTAATTATAGGCAGACCTTTGACAAACTCTTGATGTGTGGTGGAGAGTGTATTGAATGACTGCATCACAGCTTGGTATGGAAACACCAATGCCCTTGATAGGAAAATTCTATAAATGTAGCAGACATGGCTCAGTCCATCATGGGTAATGCCCTCCCAACCAGTGAGCATGTCTACATGATACACTGTCGCAGGAAAGCAGCATCCATCATCGGGGACCCCCACCACCCAGGACATGCTCTCTTCTCACAGTAGCCATCAGGAAGAAAATGCAGAAGCTTTAGGACTCACCATCACCAGGCTCAGGAAGGGTTACTATCCATCAACCAGCAGGCTTTTGAACCAAAGGGAATAACTTCACTCAGTCCTGAAAGAGCATCTCGGCCCAAAACATCCCTGTTTACTCGTTTCCATAGATCTGTCTGGCCTGCTGAGTTCCTCCAGCATTTTGTTTGTGTTACTTTGATTTTTCCAGCATCTGCAGATTTTCTCTTGTTTATAAATTCACGTAATTTTGCTTGCCCCATCACTGAGCGGTTCCCACAAACTATGCACTCATTTTCAGGGTCTCCTCATCTCATGTTCTTGACATTTATTGCTTATTTATTTATATTATTGTGTATTTTATTTTTGCATTTGCTCAGTTTGTTGTCTTCTGCACTCTGATAGAAATGGAGGAGAGGGTGGAAATGCTCTACAAATCCATGTCCCCTCTGCTGGTTGATGTCTTTATCTCATTAGGCACTGTACCCCTGGGACCTCTCAAAGTAGTTCATGTACAGAGAGCTTCCTGTGATTCACTGTTACATTGGGAAATAAAGCAACCAATTTTAGCAGAACTCAGCCACACAAAAAAAACGCCAGCTAAATATTAGCCAAAGAACACAGGAAAGCCTTTCCATTTTGTTAGAAAATATTTTTATAGAGCTTGAAAGAATGAGAGATTACTTCACTGAAACAGACACAGTCTGACGGGGCTTGACTGTGTCTCTATGGAGAGGATGCTTCTGCTCGGCTGAGGAACTGAGAGCGATTGGGTCACAGTTTCAAACCAACAGGATGATGTGTCCAACTGAGGTCAGGGTAGTTTTATTCTGTCAGGGAGGGAATTTGTTGGAATCCTCTATCCTGGAGAGCAGTAGAGGATCTTAAACAAAAGAGAACAACTGCAATTATTTAAGCACTCTTTTATCTTGTTATTTCATGCTCTCATTATTTATTGCTATTTATTTATAGTTGCATTTGCACAGTTTGTTGTCCATTGATCCTGTTTACAGTTACTGTTCCATAGATCTGCGAAGTACGCCCGCAGTAAAGGAATCTCAGGGTTGTATGTGGTGACATGTATGTACTCTGAAAATAAATTTTACTTTGAACGCCGTAAGCAGGAGAGCTTCAGATTTTTGGATCATTGGGCTTTCTTCTGCGGAAGTTGGGGCATTTTGCAGTTGAACTGTAAGGGACTAATATCCTAGCAGGAGGGTTTGTTAGTGCTGCACGCTGGTGGGGTTTAAACTAGAGGAACTAAACTAGAACTAGAGGGGGATGGGAATCAGTGTACCAGGACAGAGTGTGGAATGGTTGATGTTGTTAAACCTGCATACAAGGTCAGTAATGAAAAGGTTGAGCACGGTGGGATTAATGTTCTATGCTGCGTATATTCCATTGAAGTAATATTGTAGAAAGGCTGATGAACTCAGGGCATGGATCAGAGTGTGGAGTTATGACATTATAGCCTTTAGTGAGACTTGGTTGCAGGAGGGGCAGGCTGGAAACTCAATGTTCCGGAGTTCCTTTGATTTAGTCATGATAGAGTGGTTGGGATTAAAGCAAGAGGAGTGGTGTTACCAGTAAGAGAAAATGTCACAGCAGTGCTCAGTTAGGATAGACTGGAGAGCTCGTCTACTGGGGCTTTATGGGTAGATCTGACGAACAAGGAAGGTATGACCACTTCAATGGGATTATATTATAGACCAGTCAACGTTCCACAGGATTTAGAGGAGCAAGTTTGTAGAGAGATTGCTGACTGCTACAAGAAACATGAAGTTGTGACAGTAGGTGATTTTAACTTTACACACACTGACTGGGACTCCCATGCTGTCAAAGGGATGGATGGGAAAGAGTTGGTCAAATGTGTTCAGGAAAATTTCCTTAATTAATACATGGGTAGGTCATGCCTAATCAATCTTAAAGAGTTTTTTGAGGAAGTTACCCGGAAAGTTGATGAAGACAAGCCTGCTTGGAATTGCCTGCATGACTTTAGCAAGGCCTTTGACAAGGTCCCACATGTGAGGTTGGTGAAGAAGGTTCAATGCCTGGCATTGAAGAAGAGGTAGTAAATTGATTTAGACATTGCAGAAGAAGCCCAACAGTAGTTGTAGATGGTTGCCTATCTGACTAGTGGATTGCCGCAGGTATTGGTGTTGGGTCCATTGTTGTTTGTCATTGTAATGTAACGTAAACGTAACGAGACGTAACGTAAAGATTTTTACTCCTCATGTATGTGAAGGATGTAAGAAATAAAGTCAATTCAATTCTATATCAATGACATGGATGATAATGTGGTAAACTGGATCAACAGAATTGCAGATGACACCAAGACTGGGAGTGGGTGGACAGTGAGGAACACCATCGAAGCTTGCAGTGGAATTGGGACCAGCTGGAAAAATGGGCCGAAGAATAGCAGCTGAAATTTAATGCAGGCAAGTTTGAGGGGATGCACTTTGGAAGGACAAACCAGGATAGTCTTGCATGCTGGTAGGTAGAGCACTGGAGAGTGCAGTAAAACAGAGGGCTCTGGGAGCATAGATCCATGATTTCTTGAAAGTGGGGTCGCAGGTGGATAGGATTGTAAAGGAAACTCTGGCACTTTGGCCTTCAGAAATCAGTGTGCTGAGTGCAGGGGATAGGATGTTACGTTGAAGTTGTTGCTGAAGCTTAATTTGGAGTATTGTGTGCAGTTTTGGTCACTTACTTACAGAGAAGATGTAAGTAAGATTGAAAGAGCACAGAGAGAATTTACAAGGATGTTGCTGGGACTCGAGGACCAGTAGGGAAAGTTTTAACAGGTTAGATGGGCCAAAGGTTCTGTTTTGTCCTGTGGTGTTTTTTTTTGACTCTTTGACTGTAGGTGAATGGACATGGAACTGGCAGACAGAGTGTAACATTGGTAAATACAAGGTCCTGCAGTTTTTAAGAAAAATAAAAGATTGGGTTGTTTAAATAGTGAAAGACTGCAGCATGCTGTTGGAGAGGGACTTGGGAGTGCTTGTGCATGAATTGCAAGAAGTTGGTTTGCACGTGCAATTGGTAATTAAGACAGCAAATAGAATGTTGGCGTTCATTGTCAGAGGGATTGGATTTAAGAGCAGCAAGGTTAATCTGCCACACTGCACCTGCAGCATTTCCGTTCTGCTTGCCTTTCTTGAGGAAGGATTTCCAGGCTTTGGAGGCGGTACAGAGGAAGTTCACCATATTGATGCTGGAGAAGAGGGGTTAGCCTGAGGAGTGATTGAGTCATCTGGGACTGTACTCACTGGAGTTCAGAAGCCTGATGGAAGGGGATCAGCAAAACACATAAAATCAAAGTTCAAAGTAAATGTTATTTTCAGAGTACATACTGTATATGTCACCGTACACAACACGGAGATTCACTTTCCTGTGGGCATACTCAGCAAATCTATAGAATAGTCTCTATAACAGGATCAATGAAAAATAAACCAGAGTGCAATAGACGACAAACTGTGCAAATACAAATATAAATAAATAATGAGAACATGAGATAGAATATAAAGAGTCTTTAAACTGAGATCATTGGTTGCAGGAACATCTCAATGGATGAGCAAGTGAATGTAGTTATCCCCTTCTGTTCAAGAGCCTGTTGGTTGAGGGGTATTAACTATTCCTGAACCTGGAGGTGTGAGTCCTGGGACTCTTGTACCATCTACCTGATGGCAGCAGTGAGAAGAGAGCATGGTCTTGGTTGTGGGGATTTCTGATGGTGGGGTTGCTGCTTTCCTATCATGTAGATATGCTGAATGGTTCAGAGCATTTTACCTGGGATGTACTGGGCCGAATCCTCTACCTTTTGTAGGATTTTTCGTTCAATCGCATTGGTGTTCCCATACCAGGCCATAATGCAGCCAGTCATATACTGTCCATTACACATCTACAGAAATTTATCAAAGTTATTGAGGCAATGCATATCTCTGCGGACTCCTAAGAAAGAAATTATGAAAGGGATAGATAAGATGGAGGCAGAGAGGTTGGTAGGTGAGAATAGAACTAGGGGGCATTGCCTCAAATTTGAGGGAATAGATTTAGGATAGAGATGAGGTGGATCTGCTTTTTCTGGAGAGGTATGGATCTGTGGAATATCCTGTCCAGGGAAGCAGTAGAAGCTACTTCATTTAATGTACTTAAGTCACATTTAGATAGATTTTTGCAGCAGGGAAATTACGGATCACGGGGAAAAGGCGGCAAGGTGGAGCTGAGTCCCTGGCCAGATCAGCCATGATCTTACTGAATGACAGAGCAGACTCAATGGACCAGGCAGTTGCCTGCTGCTCCTATTTCTTATGTTCTTGTCTTTCAACCTTTCCATTCCAAGCACTACTTGAACCAAATTGACCGTGAGGCAAATCCATCTCAAGGATATTTAGAAATTTTCACTCTTTAACAATAATCAGTTCCATGAATTCATGTAAATTGGCATTTCAATTTTTTTTGTAAACTCAGCCACAGTTTGAGTTTCTGACACCACTCCTCAGTTGATTGTCACCTTGTGTGTCTTGCTGGTCAAGCTGTCCAGAGGCCAGTGTGACTAATTGAATTGTGTGGTGGGCTTGAAACATTCTTATGATCTGACTGTCACAGATCGTTCGAACAGTTCGGCTCTGAAATGTCCAAATTTGGACAGCAGACAATTTGTGCACAGCTCTTCTGTGTCTGTTTCAAACTAAATTGGACAGTTATCTACCCCAGTGAAAGTTGTCAGCTATCATTTTCACGTCAAAAGTACCTCATTTTTCTCTTTCTCCTTAGTTAATGGAAGCACAGATTGTTGCTTTCCTTTAAACCCTGTTAAGGTTCCTATCCAGTCTTTCTGTGGCTCCATCATTTCATGCTCTGTTCTTTTTACAGAATGTCAAAACAATTTTCAAACAAAAATCTGTAAGATATGAATGCCAGCTTGAGAATAAATCTATGAAGATGTAATTCTGTGGAGTGACTGTTCAGTGGTAAATGAGCTAACCAGGTTTTAAGAGTTCAATATGTCAGCATGCGAGTTATAATCTGCCCTGTAACTTCAAAGGTTCAAAGTACACAGCTCCGATATTCTTCAATTCTCCAGGTTGCCATAAAACCAAGAAAGGAAGAGAGGTAGAACGATCGTCAACCCCAAAATCTCACCTCCCCACCAAAAAAAAACAAACAAACCGGATCAGACACATCGACGCCCAAACCCCAACTCCTGCACAAAAACCCCAAACAAAATGGGTCAGGCACATCAACCCCCAAATCCTTCCTCCTGCACAAAAAAAGCAAACAAAATGGATGAGACACATCGACCCTCAAACCCCATCTCCTGCACAAAAAATCCAAACAAACCGATGAAAGTGACACATCAGGCACATCCAAATACCTCCTTCTGCAATCTCCTCTTATGACTTCAGCTTCCATTCAGGGCAATCTTCTGCATTCTCCCTATTGCTACCACGTCCTTGTGGTGACCAGAGTTGTATAAAATGCTCCAAGGTCTAACCTTCTGTGGTCTCATCTTTCACACCTTTGATATTCTTCGAGATTGGCTCTTGATGCTGGTTCCTGTGTGACACACATCATCCGTGATATATATCCTGATGTTCCACTTTCATCGGTAATTCCAGATCAGACTGTTCCACGGAGCTCCCTAAATATGGAACGGTGGTGAAAGGAAAGCCTCTGGCTTCATGTCACATGAGAGTTTGCTCCACAGCAGAGTGAAATGTTGCAGCGTCTAAGATTCTAAAGAATCTTTTCCCTTGTGACTTCTTTTGCCACGTAGTCTGGTACAGTTGTTGGTCCAGTCGTGTATAGTTAGCTTTACACCACCAGCTGTAAGATCGGGGTTCAATTCCCACTGCTGCCTGTGAGGAAGTTGTACATTCTCCCTGTGACCATGTGGGTTTCCTCCGGGAGCTCCAGTTTCCTCCCACAGTCCCACATTCCAAAGACGTACAGTACTGTGCAAAAGTCTTAGGCACATTATATAGCTAGAGTACCTGAGACATTTGCACAGTACTGTATCTACTAAATGTTTACCAATATGAACAAAAATTTTAAGACTTTCAGATATTGCTGTTTCCAGGGCATTGAAGAGTTTGGAGATGAATATCTTTCCACCATGTGCTTCAAGTGAAACCAAAATTAACCCATGCAAGAAAAGGTATAAAAATCAACTTACCTAGATATATATACTGTGTGTGGCTAAGCCTCTTGCACAGTACTGTACAGATTAGGGTTAGTAAATTGTGGGCATACCACGTTGCCACTGGAAACATGATACTTGTAGGCTTCCTCCAGCACATCTTGGACTTGTTGGTTGCTGAAGGAAAACAATGAATTTTCATTGTACTGTATGTTTTGGTGTACATCTTTGACTTTCAACCATCAGGCAGAAGACCCTGTTACATAAAAAACAGGAACGGTCAGGATGGGAAACATTTTTCCCCCAGGTTGTTGTGCTTCTGAACTCCCTGCCGATTTGCATTCGAAGTGTCACTGGTTAATCTGTTCTGTACCTCATTATATTTAATTTTTGCCCTTCACTTTGTTTATTTATGTGTAATTTCATCTGTAGATTTTATCTTTACTTTCCTAAGTTATTGTGTGTCCTGTGTAATACAGTGCTTCACACCCTGTTTCAGGGAAACATTCTCTCATTTGATGGTATGCATATATATAGTTGAATGATAATAAACCTGACTTGACTTGATTTGACATGTGTCAAACAAAGCTGATCTGGCCGAGCTGCTGACACCACTGCAGGATTTGGTCAGCGATCTTTTATCACGTTGCTTCCGTAGTCCCTTTTAAACTGACCAAGGGTAACTTGGTTTGTGGGTTAAAAAGCTGCGCTGAGGGTGGGTGGAGGAGGTCTTGTTTGTTGGGTGAAAGAGTAAACAAGGTTTCTAATGTTGATAGTGGGCATCCATCCAAACCTGGTGATTGTGTCTTCCTTCATTGGACAGGGAGTAGAATGGAATGGTGTCAATGTCCATTTTGCTTTTTAAAAAAAAATCAAACTATACCAGATCTTGAAATCAATTTAAATCTTAGCAAGTTAACTCTAAAAGAATAGCTCTCCTCCCTCTCCAAAAAACACACTTTACTCTAGGAGGAGTTTTCAGTGCAGGTTAAAGCAATGAATGTGTGTTTACACTTTCTTAGTGACCCTTTAGAAGTCTTCCCTAAGGAATTCTGCATGTATGTCCTTTAACAATCCATGACTTCCTCTCTCCGTTCACACGCTGTTCAAAGCCCTAATTCATGAACGGGCTGCTCTCCTGAGGGAGTACGCGCTGCCCAAACATTTAGGTCACATTCCTTTGCACCACTGTCATCTGTTTATTAGTCAGGGAGAAATGGTTGCACGCTAGCCCGACCACAGGGCAGAAGGTTTTCAGTGACCCCGCATCTGGGTATGGACACAGTTGCCACGTGGTCATCTGGAAAAAGATGGGCACCACTGCCATGGGCAACATACTCCAGCTGGTCCACCAAACTGTTTCTTTCCCTTCTTTTTCTTTTAAATGTGTTTGGAGCCTGTTTAATGGTATGTTTCTGGGCTGATTGAGCAGTCCAGCACTTTGCCATCTCCAGGAAGGTTCTGGGAGGTGTGTGGCCTTGAGATCAAGAAGCTCAGAGACGGAGTGTGAGCCAATGATCAACTCCATTTCTTGCCAATCTCACCAATTAAGTCGTTGAGGAAGAGTACAGAAGGTGAGCAGGTGTTTAGCGCTGTCTACCAGTCTCTCGCTCGCTGCTGCTGGAGGAAGGCGTCTGTCTGCATATGATGGTCTCCCCCTCCTCACTTGCTGCTTCCGAGGGAAGACCCCTGCATTCAAATGGTTTCTGTCTTCCTCGATGCGGTTGGAGGATGCTACCAAATTTCTGGGTCTGCGGTTTGTGAATTGGACTAATGGAAGCTGAGCTGAACTGAATATGAACTCTTTCGAGTTCGCGTTTTATTTCCTGTGTGTTCTTTCTTGTTGTAGTTTACATGATTTGTGTTTTTATTTGGTGGGGGGGGGTTGATATTTTTCTTTGAATGGGTTCCATGGTGTTTCTTTGTTTCATGGGTGTCTGTGGAAAGACGAATCTCAGGGTTGTATCCTGCATACATACTTTGATAATAAATATACTTTCAATCAGCAAAAGGATCTGATTAAAAGGGCGACTTGGGTCCAACATCTTTCATATTTCACCAGCTGAATGGGATGGAGCAATGACTTTCTGCTGGTCAAGTAGAGGGTTGAGGTTCCTTCCCTTGCACGTTGCAATGAGCAATATATTTACAGTGCTCAGAAAGTTCGGGTGACAGGGCCCTTCGGGAAGATTCTAAAAACACACTTTGCTCAAGGAGAGTTCTGGTTCTGGGCTGAATAGCCTCCGGGTTTGGCACTTTGCTGATTCCATATGCAGCAATATGTGGTTCGTACCTGGGCAGTCCACAGCCTTTCCCTGTCGAGTTACATGCTGATTATAAGCTGCACTGGTTAAATACTTCAGGATTACCTGTGAAATTCTTTAGGACTCTGAGTGATGAATACAGTGGCACCAAACTTCTGTCGGAGAGGTTTTGCTCTCGCTCTTCCTTTTCACAATCAGAGTCAGGTTTATTATCACTGGCACACGGCACCTCATGAAATCTGTTGTTCTGCAGCAGCAGTACCGTGCAACCAATGAATTACAATAACAAATGTATTTGTAAATAAATAAGTGCAGAAAGAGTGCAAAAAAAGTGCGGTAGTGTTCATGGGTTCATTGTCCATTCAGAAACCTGATGGCAAATGGGAAGAAGCTGTTCCTGAAACATTGAGTGTGTGTCCTCAGGATCCTGTACCTCCTCCATGATGGTAGTAATGAGAAGAGATTATGTCCTGGGTAATGCAGTCCTTCATGATAGATGCTGCCGTTTAGAGGCATTGCCTTTTGAAGATGTCCTCGAAAAAAATAGTGAGGTAGTGTTCATGGGCCTTTACAGCCTTTTCCAACCCCTCCATACTAGACGGTATTCCACCTTGAAAGGTTTGATTATCCCAATCTTTAACTGTCTCCCCCCCCCCCCCACCTCAAACAGGTTATTACAGTTTTTATTTAGTATGTTTGAATACCACGGTAAGTTTTTAGACCTTGGGTTTGAACTGAAGCAGAGCATGTGCTAATTCTGAAACATCTGAGGACTCTGCTCAGCACAGGCCAAGAAAAAGGCCATAAATATCCTGTAAAAACAAGCATGATTCACCAAGCAACTGAGCGCTAGGCATTCCAGACTTGGCATTCGTCCTGCCAATTACTTGGCTCCATTCCCAGAGTTACTGCAAAGATTTAATATTCATTTATTTATTTTTGGTTTTTAAGTGTCTCTTGTTTTTTAGGCTTGATTTAAGGAGAGAGCTTAGGGATAATTCATTGATCTAGGCTGACTGATATTGAAGAATACCGCAGAGAGAATACAGTTTCTCTCATCTGCTGATGTCTTGTATCTATTAGGATCACGGTTTTTTGCCCTTTGTCATCAAATTTCCTCAGATTTCTGACCTTCCCTGGAACAAATCCAAACACTTTTGGCAATTGACCCTCCCATTCAACTGACAAAACTCTCTGCCTTCATGTAAACGACACTCACTTGCACACAAAATGCTGGAGGAACTCGGCAGTTCAAGCAGCGTTTATGAGAGAAAAGTACAGTCTATGTTTCAGGCTGAAACGTTTTCCTCCAGCATTTTGCGCGTGTTGCTCGGATTTCCAGCATCTGCAGATTTTCTCTTGTTTGCCACTCATCTCTCTCCGGGAGCAGCTTGATCATCTCAGGTGATTTTCTGGTCAAGCTCAGAATGTCTGTGTGGCCCCACTCTGAGGAGAGCAGCTTTCTTTCATGGTGCTCTTTGTTTCTTTATGAAGCCTTTCTCAAAACTGGCCTGAGATATTACTGCACGTGCAGGCTTCGAAGAAGCTGATAGTTAATTGTTTTCATCTGAGATGATTGAGCTGATGCCCAGGGTTGCTGTGGAGCTGAATCAGCTTTTAATGGACAGTGGATCAATGCCACTTTATAAATACTAGTTCACTAATTATGTCACCAGTCGGGATCGTCCACAATGTGCTGCGATATGCTTTCATCTTGTTATTTACATCGTGTTCCCCAGAAAACCTGCTGAGCTTATAGTAGCAGCACAATAAGAGTGAATGGATTGCATTTGTTCCTGAATTAAATATCTCTGGTGGTGCAGATGAGCTTGGCCTGACTTTGACTTAACCACGCCTGTTCAGCGTAATCGTGACCTGCAGAATAATGAACTGTTGGCAACTGATGGCTGTAATTTAGTGATTCTTCACTTGTCCAGTTTACCATCCACATCCTGAGGTGCACGTGCTGCCTGTGTTAGGGTAGTTCAGGTGAAGGTTAGGCCGCAATGTGTGTTGTCCTGGTCACTCACTATAAGACAAATGTGGTTGTGCTGGAGAGAGCGTGGTGGAGATTCACAACTTTCCATGGACCAGTGATCATTTTTAGATTGGATGGGATGGGCTTCCTTTCTCTGGACTGAAGGAGGCTGTGGGGTGGTCGGAGAAGCACACCGAACTGTGCAAAGGTCGTAAGTACAAACATGTAGCTCGAGTGCCTAAGACTTTTGGACAGTATCGTATTTGTCAGCATGGAGTGGAGAGCAAATTTGTAAATCTGGTGGGAGCAAAGGATGTTGGAATTGGAGAGGGTGGAACACCACAGGGTGGGTGAGGGACAGGTGGCAGAGGAGGAGTGCCAGGGGCGGAGGATGACAGACGTATGAGACATCAGGCCAAGGTCATTTGATTCAGATAGTCTCTCTGGTGCTTCCCGCTCCATATCCTCTCCCTTCTCCCTTTCCCAACCATGATTCCCCTCTCCCTGCCCCCTTCCCACTCTTCAGTCCACAAATGAGGCCCATATCAGAATCAGGTTTATCATCACTCAAAATGAAATTTATTTTATTTTGTGGCAGCAGCACAGTGCAGTACATACAATTACTACAGTACACAGTGCAGAGGACAGTGGGAGGAATCCGGAGCACTCGGAGGAAACTCACGCGGTCACGGGGAGGATGTGCAAGCTCCTTCTGGGCAGTGGCGGGAATTCAACCCGGGTCACCAGTACTGTAAAGTGTTGTGCTAACCATGACGCTACCGTGCGATGGGAATTGAACCCGGGTCACCAGTACTGTAAAGTGTTGTGCTAACCACTACACTACCGTGCCAACTGAATTGCTCAGTGATTTTTGGTTACAAGTGCCTCTGGACTTTTCTGGAAACTTTCTGCTTTCAGTGGTGGGTGTCTCATTCCTAGAATCTGGGTTTTAATTGGTTAACTGTTATCTGATAAAATTTCAATGGAATCAGTGGTCTGTATGAGAAGACCAGACCATCTTTGTTGTCTTCTCCTGATTTTTCTCCTTTGTCTCCTGTCTATTTGACCCCCGTTCTATTCTTTGTTCTTGTAAAAGTGATCATGAGCAACAAGTTTTATTCGTCACTCTTAACTTCTGAAGTACCTTTGCATCACAAGCATCAGGGTCCCATAGTTACAATAAATGGATAGATAGTAGTTCAGGCTCGATGGGCCAGATAGAGCGGATGTGGAGAGGATGTTTCCAAAAGTGGGAGAATCTAGGACCAGAGGGTACAGCTTCAGAATACAAGAACGTCCCTTTCGAAGAGAGCTGAGGATTTCTTCAGCCAGAGGGTGAGGATCTGTGGAATTCATTTAGGTATATTTAAAGCAAAGGTTAATGGGTACTTAATTAGTAAGGATGTCAGATGTTACAGGGAGAAGGCAGGAGAATAGAGTTGACAGGGATAATAAATCAGCCATGATCAAACAGTGAAATAGACTTAATGGGTCGAATGGCTTAACTCTGCTTCTACAGTACTGTGTGTACATATAGCCAGGATGCCAAACACTTTCACACAGTACTGTATCTACTAAATGTCTATCAATATTAACAAGAACTTTAGACTGACAGATATAGCTGTTTCAAGGGCAAATATAAAGTGGATGGAGATGGATGTTTTTCCACTGTGTGTTTCAAATCAAATTAAAGCTAACCTACACAGGAAGTGATATAAAAAGCAGTTTAGAGTACCGTGCAAAAGTCTTAGCACCTTAGCTATATATAAATGTCTTATTATCCTCTCACTGTTATTCCTCTTCACTTGCACTGCTTATGCATTTTATAATTTATTGTATTTAAACAACAAATTTCACAATACGTCCGTGATGGTGAACCTGGATCGGTCCGATGTCTCTGGGCCTGTATTCACTGGAATTCAGAAGAATGAGGGAGGATTTCATTGAAACCTGTCGAATGGTGAAAGGCCTCGATAAAGTGGATGTTTCCTCTGGTGGGAAACTCTAAGACCAGAGAACTCAACCACAGAACAGAGAGGCATCCATTTAGAGTAGAGATGAGTAGGAATTTTATAGCCAGAGGGTGGTGAATCTGTGGAATTCATAGCCACAGGCGGCTGTGAAGGCCAAGTCATTGGGTATGCTAAGACAGAGTTTATAGGTTCTTGATTAGTCAGGGAATGAAAGGATATGGGAAGAAGGCAAGAGATTGGGCTAAGAGGGAATTGGATCAGCCTTGGCAAAATGTTGGATCTGACTTGATGGGCCAAATGGCCTAATTCTCCTTCTGCACCTGTATCTTATGGTCTAACGGTCACAGAAGAACTAGGTTGATCTGAAAGTAATCAGGTGTTCAGCAGGTCTTCGCAAATAATGTCTAACTCTGAGCCAGAATTTTCAAGGGATTGATGTACACCTTGAGACTGCATTTTGGAAAGATGAGGAGCAATGGTGATGGATTTGCTGCCTTCATTGTGGTGACCTTGCCAGTGGCTTGTGCTGGGTTACCATGCTAGATACTAAGCCCATCAGCCCAGCACAGGCCACCCACAGCTACTCGCCTGGATCTTTTCATCTCTAATTGCCAGTCAACTGGCTCAAATGTAGCACACCTCACTCCTTTAACCTTACCCCACTGCCCTCCACTCACTCTGCACCAATCCTAACCTTACCATTAAAGCTGCTGTTCGAATCCGGCGCACTGACAGCTGAGGCCAGGCGGTAACTCTCAGCCACCTCCTCTTGCAAACCACTTGAAGAGGCCCTCACCTCAGACCATCAGAAAGCTGTCACTGACCTCATCATCTCTGGAGAACTCCCATCCACTGCCACCAAACTATAGTTCCCTTACCCAACACTGTTCACTCCTACCCAAGATCCGCCAATTGTCCCTGCCTGCTCCTGCCCCATTGAACTCGTGTCTTCACAGCTCGGCTCCATTCTATCTCCCTTGATTCAGTCTCTTCCCACCTACATCCGCGACACTTCCCTGTGATTCCATTGCCCATTTGTCCCTCCCCGCTAACCTCTCTCCCGGCACTTAACCCTGCAAGCAGCCAAGGTACTACACCTTCCCATCCACCTCTTCCCTCCCCTCCATTTAGGACCCCAAACAGCCCATCCAAGTGAGGCACACTGGACCTGCAAATCTGTTAGTGTGTCCAGTGCCCCTGCTGCGATCTCCCCTACACTTGTGAGACGTGTCATAAATTAGGGGCCACGTTGTTGAGCATCTCTGCTTCACCCACCAGAAGTGCGGCTTCCTGGTGGCCAAATATTTGAGCTGCGATTCCTGTTCCCGTTCAGACATGGCCTCCGTGAGTCCGTCCCCAGGAGCAACACTGGGTACTGGAGCACGCCTGGGTAGCCTCCATCCTGATGGCATGAATATCGATTTGTCCTTGCGGGAAAAAAATTCCCTTCCCCTCCTCTCTTCTACTCCCCACTCTGGCCTGTTACCTCCTCTTGCCAAGCGATTACTCCCTCCTGGTGCCCCTCCTCATTCCCTTCCTCCCATGGTCCACTCCCCTCTTCTATCAGATTCCAGCCTTTGCCATTCCCACCCACCTGGCTTCGCCTATCACCTTTTAGCTGTCCTCCCTCCCCTGCCCCACCTTTTGATTCTAGCATCTTGCCCTTTCCTTTCCAGTCCTGAGGAAGGATTCACCTCCATAGACACTGCCTGACCTGCTGATCTCCTCCAGCTTAACCCTGGGCAGATTGGGGACGGCCCTGTACTGGAGCAGATTGGGATTGAACGTGTCCCTTGTGGGCAGGGAACAGCAGGCCATTGAAGTGACTGAAGGTTGACGAGTGACAAAGGCAAGGATTTCAAATTAAAATCATCTAGTCTGATCACCTTTGCCTGCTGGGCGTGGGTTCAAAGTTGATAACGAGTCACCATTTGTCGCACTGATCTGTATAAGTACACACAGTAACAGCTTTCAGTCCGTCTTCAATGAACATATACCGACAGTTGTAAATTACTCTGCATTTGATTGATAACTGTTTCATCGGCTGGGAGAGAAGCCCTAGCGGACTGGAGAGCTTGGATTTTGTGATTTTCCTGCACCAGGTCACCGTTTCCGCATTTTTCAACTGGTTATGACAGAAAGCCCCGTGCACTGGGCTGATGCCTCGGCACCTCGTCTCAAGTGCAGTGTGTATCTCTTTATAAGAGTTGATGCCGATGTGATCTCTGGCTGATTACACCTAACACAAACTAACAGCGTCCACTCAACACTACAGTAATCCTTCATTCAATCTCCACACATTCAAGCACCTGCTGGCTGCCGGAGTCTGAGACATGAAGGTGAGCAGGTTTTCTAATCCTTTGTGCTGAACCACACAATGGAAGATATATTTTGTTGTGAAAACGAGGAAGTCTGCAGACGCTGGACGCCTGAAACAACACACACAAAATGCTGGAGGAACTGTACAGAATCGAACTAAGCAGCAGAAGTTGTAAACTTAGTCGGCTCCATCATGGGCACTAGCCTCCATAGTAACCAGGACATCTTCAAGGAGCAATGCCTCAAAAAGTCTGCGTCCATCATCAAGGACCTCCGTCACCCGGCATACCCTCTTCCCAGGGAGGAGGTACAGGAGCCTGAGGGCACACACTAAATAATTCAGGAACAGGTTCTACCCCTCTGCCATCAGATTTCTGAATAGACGTTGAACCCATGAACACTACCTCAATATTTTTTATTTCTGTTTTTGCACTACGTATTTAATTGAACTATTCAATATACATATACTTATTGCAATTCACAGTTTTTATATATTATACTATCATGTATTGCCACTAAGTTAACAATTTTCACAACATATGCTGGTAATATTAAACTGATTCTGATCCTGAACCCAGCAGGTCAGGCAGCATCTATGGAATTGAATAACAGTCGACGTTTCTAGCCAAGATCCTACTGCTGGGCCTGGTTCAGCGGAAAAAAAAAAATCAGCAAAAAAAAACATTGAACTGATTTGCTTTTGGGAATGATTTAAAGCAAGCAGAAAACATTTTGCTAATTCTTTACCACACGGGAGGATTTTAGAGAATAATATTCAGGGGATGGTTGTTAGTTGGGTCACACGGCCCGTTATTTTGACAATTGCTGATTTACATGCTATTTTAACTATTGTTCTGGTACCTAAACGAAATTTGGCTCTGAAAGCCAGGAAGTACAGTGGTTTCCTGTGGCTTTCTGCAACTTCTGGCCAAACACGCAACTGGTGACAAAAGGCAAACTTGGAACTTTATCATGGCTTTTAAGTGCCCAAGTCTCCTCAATCCTTAATGATTGCTGTTCTGTCCTTCTACTATGACATTGTGGGTACAATAACAGTTCGGCATAGATTAGATGGGCCAAATGGCCTGTTTCTGTGCTTTAGTGCACTGTGTCTTTGCCCTTGATACCGGTACCACATCTATCTACTCCATGAGTTTCTAGTCATTGCTTAGGCTCAGACACCATCCTTAACTTGGGAAACCTCGAACAGGATGCCCTGAAGGTTAACTTGAGGGTTGAGTTGGTGGTGAGGAAGGCAAATGCAATGTTAGCATTCATTTCAAGAGATCTACAATATAAAATCAAGGCTGTAAATTTGAGGCCATATAAAGCACTGGTAAGGCCTCACTTGGTGCTGACATTGGAGACGGTTCAAGTGAGGTTCACAAAAATTATGCTGGGATTGAAAGGTCTATCATATAAGGAGTATTTGATAGCTCTGGGCCTGTACTTTCTGGAATTCAGAAGAATGTGGGGCGGGGTGGTCTCATTGAAACCTATTGAATGTTAAAGGGGATGTAGAAAGGATGCTTCCTTTGGTGGGAGAGTCTAAGACCAGAGGACACGTCTGCTAAGTGTGTGATGTTGTCCGTGACATCATTGGCCCTGACACCAGTTTAATTCTGGCGCTCTTGCTCGAGGCTGAGCAGAAGCTGAAAGCTAGTGAAACAGGTTGAGGTGGGAGTTATTCCCTTTGGGAGACTCGGACAACTGTGACCAATCCTTCGAAACTACAGGACGTCTGGGGCCCCATCTGGATGTGCATTTTATTAGAAACACTAGGAGTCTGAGAACATCGAATTCAAAGTGTCACTGATTAATTTGTTTTGTACACTACAGTATTTAATTTATGCTTTATTTATCTATGTGTAATTCATTTGTAGATTTAATTCTTATTTTCCTAGGTTATTACGTGTTATATGTGTTATGTGTACTACTGTGCTTCACACCCTGGTCCAGAGAAATGCCTTGTTTAATGGTACACTTGTATATAGTTAAATAACAGTAAACTTGACGACTTGACTGACATGGACACTGATCCAAAATAAAATATGACAAAAAGGCTGGTGATACCCAGCAGGTCAGGCAGCATTGATGAAGGGAGAAGCAGTTAATCTTCCAGGTCGAGAGCCCTTCATTTTGTTGGAATAATTTAGATTGATGGGTCACGAGCAGGGTGAAAATTTGCATTATAATCTGACAAAGTCCTGGATACGGAATGATGAGTTTGTTTTTCTCTCTCTACAGATGCTGAGTTTCTCCAGCATTTTCTGTTTTTGTATTGTCTGCCCAATGGGAGAGGGCAGAAGAGGGAATATTGAGTGTAGGTTGGGGTCTTTGATGATACTGTCTGCGAGTCCCCAAGTCCAGTGGAGAAGGTCTGTTTCTGTGTGTGAGTGGGTGAGAGGGGCCTGCTCTGGGTCGGTGGGGGGAGGGGTGTGTGTGTGTGTGTGTGTGTGTGTGTGTGTGTGTGTGTGTGTGTGTGTGTGTGTGACCTGCTCTGGGGTTGGAGATCTGTCTGTTTGAGGTGGGTCGGTGGGGGGGAGGGGTGTGTGTGACCTGCTCTGGGGTTGGAGATCTGTCTGTTTGAGGTGAGTGGGCGAGAGGGGCCTGCTCTGGGGTTGAGGTGGGTGGGGGAGGGGTGTGTGTGTGTGTGACCTCCTCTGAGGTTGGAGATCTGTCTGTTTGAGGGGGGTGGGTGGGAAAGTGGTGCCTGCTCTGGGTCGGTGGGGGGAGGGATGTGTGTGTGTGTGTGTGTGTGTGACCTGCTCTGGGGTTGGAGATCTGTCTGTTTGAGGGGGGTGGGTGGGAAAGTGGTGCCTGCTCTGGGGTCAGAGGTCTGTCTGTCTCTGTGTGTGAGTGGCCTGTAATGTGCTGTACTGTTCTATGTTCTAACATGAGGACTGTGCGTAGATGGAGATTCAATATTCCTAGTCTTCCAGTACCACACCCCCCCCTGTATTTTCACGTGACAGTGGGTTTGTGAGGTTGCTTTACAATCAGTGTGGTTCTGTTGCCCATTTTAGCTTTGAGGGAATATCTCAGACCTGAGTTTGAGGTATATGATGTTTATTAGAGAGCAGTCCTGGGCCCCTGTCTCCCTCGAGACTGTGCAGCACGTGAACCTGAGTCTTACTGTGTTTTGAGCAGTGTTAGAGGTATCTGATTTATTGAAGAATTATTTTAGTGTGTGGGCCTTTCTGTATCTATCATATCCTCAATTATTAATGTGACATTATTCTGTGTTAATGAATGTTCGCAGGTGTGCGTGTACTTCCTGTCTCTCAATTAGTGCTTCTTCAGAGACACTTTGGGAAATTTGAATGGAGATCAGATTACGGGGTCGTTTTCTCTTTCTTCATTTGATTTGTATTTAAATGTAAAACAGAAAACCCTGTAAAATTTTCACTGACATCATGTACCTTAAACATGGATCTGCAAGTCTTCACTACAGCTGCGTTAATTATGGGCGCTGAACCTTTGTGTCTAGTTTATATTTAATTTGTTGTGGATCCAGGTCAGTCTTGTAGTTTAAATACTACTATGGATGTGATTCAAAGTTAATGTTTGTAACTTGCTGCTAATTGTGAATCAGTTGTGCTAAAAGTTGACTCCCTTCTGCAGGGGATCCAACCTTCAGCCATGGGAGCAGAATTTGGCCATTTGTCCCCTCGAGTCAGAGAGGTGAATCTGTGGAAACTGTTGCCACAGGCAGCTGCGGAGGCCGAGTCATTGGGTATATTTAAGGCACAGGTTGATAGATTTTTGACTAGTCAGGGCATGAAGGGATACAGGGAGACGATAAGAAATTGGGGCTGCTGAGAGGGAAAATGAATCGGCTGCTGGGGAGACTGGTGCCCATGACGATGTGGACAAGTACATTGAATGAATAAATGAAACTGAATCTGACCTTGGGCTATTCATCGGGCAACATTGATAGGAGAAAGTTCAATAGGCCAAATGGCCTAATTCTGCTCCTATATCTTATAGCCTTATGGAGGCTGTTCCACTATTCAAACACAGTTAATTTATTTTCCCTCTCAACCTCATTCTATTGCCTTCTCCCCATAACCTTTGAAACCCTTACTAATCAAGAACCTATCAATCTCTGCTTTAAATATACTCAATGACTTGGCCTTTACAGCCTCCTGTGACAACAAATTGCACAGATTCACCACTCTCTGAGTCCTTGTTGTGTCTCATCTTGCTTATCAGATACAGGACTGTTTGGAGTAGAGTGTGATCTGCTGGAAAGGGCATGAAATCCCTGAAACCAGCAGACTGGAAATGTACGACAGTGTAAAACGGAGTACAAACCAGTGGTGGAAAGGCAGGGATTATTTTTGATTAATGGCCTAACTATCGCCTTGCAAAATGTCTTGGATATCTTGTTGAAACAATTATAAAATATTCACAGCTCATCATCCTGAAACATTAATTCTGTTTCTACAGAAGCTGCTTTAACCTGCTGAGAGGTTTCCGGCATTTTCTGTTTTTATTTCAGCACCTGCAGTTTTTAGATTTTCAGTTAAGTACTCAGGACAGCCATCCCATGTAACCTTCATGTGCACACAGAATGTCGAAGCCATCAGGAAGTGGTTCACGGACTGGTCATCCATTATTCAAGTGTCACAGCGTAAACAGGCCCTTTGGCCCATCGGCTCCTGCTAACCAATAACTACCGACTTACAGCAATCTTACAGGAAACCTATTATTTATTCTGCCCATTAATGCCCCACAAATAACACTGGACAACAAAGTTTTTTGAAAGTGTTGCTTCCTCAGAATTTTTTTTTCTTTATGGTAGACTGCTTGAAGCTGAACACAAATATAATTTCAGACTACTTACATCATGTAGGAGTTTGGAGCAATTAACTTTTATTGAATATAATCAAGTTATATTTTATTGAATATTGTTTAATTGCAGAATGGTGCTGACACTTTGCAACTGTGTTCAACTAAGCTAAAAATGTTCTGTTGATGATATTCATTTATGCTTGGTGTCTGAGGCTTCTCGCTTAAGTGTCCAACAATAATCAGCCAGCATCGATGGTTTTCAGTTGTCCTGATACCGTTTCTCCATGACAGCAATGTCCTGCTGGAACCTTTCACCATGCTCATCACTGACAGCACCAAGATTTTCAAGGGAGAAGTCTAAATGGAAATGCAGAAAGTGAATCTTTAGTGACATGTTGCATTTCACAGTTTTGTATGGTTGGATCATGTTGTCAGCCAGATAGTTTGGTGCTCTGTAGTTGCAAGAAAAATTTGAGCAACATTCTTGAATGCCTTCCATGTGATTTTCTCCGGTCCCACTGGAAGTTCTTCGAATTGCCTGTCATTGGTGACCTGTTTGATCTGTGGACCAACAAGAATACCTTCCTTAATCTTGGCATCAGTTATTCTGACTTGAATTAGGAATTGAAATAACAAACATAGGTGATATTTTTTTTAAAAGTGTGTGATAGGGAAATTTCATGGTGATTTTCACCATCAGCATTCCAAAGTCCATAAGGTGCACCTGGAAGTATTTGGGAAACAAAATCTTTGCTGTCCATTGCAATATTAATACCCCCATTGCGCTGGTGGATACCTGCAGGCCCAGTGGTATTGAATTAACCGTGAGGTGGAGGCAGGCAGGCCAGTGGCATAAGCAGGGAAGTTCCAGATGAAACAGAATGAAAACTGGCGGGTCACCTAGTCTGGTTTAAAATAAAAATGTAAGGTCAGTATTTTTAAATGATGAGAGGTTGAAAATAGTTGGTTCTAGGAGAGATGCGGATGACCCGGTATGTTAGGTTTTGAAGAGTCATGTGCAAGCAGACAAACAATTAGAAAAACGTATATTAAGTTTCACTGCCAGAGAAGCTGATTTATTACTGTCAAATGTACAGTGAAAAGCTACTGTTCATACAGATCAAGGTGAAACTACCTCAATGCAGACGCTTTCCTGCAGATCAGACTCTTTACCCCAAACAGTTCTACATCTTACAGACAACGCAGGACACAACAGCGACTCAGTGAACACTAAACCGGAGAGTAGTTAATCTGGGGAATTGATTGCCCCTGATGGGGGGCAAACAGAGAAAGTGTGGTGCAAGTAAATAGGAAAAGTGCAAGATCAATCGAGGTGGACTGTGAGGTCCAGCTTATCGTTCAAGTGTCTGATGACAGTGGGGTGAAGCTTTCCTCAAAGCTGGTGGTACGAGTTTTCAGGCTTTTGGATCTTCTGCACAATGGGAGGGGGGTGAGGAGAGAATGGGGATGCTGGTTTCCATCATGAGCTGAGCTGTGTCCACAGCTGGGCTCCACTGCGTACGGCTCTGGCAAGCGTACGTTTAGAATGTTATAGATAGGTTGAGTAAAAACGAAATGTGAAAATGAGTTAGATAAAAACATATTGCGGTAGTTTCCACAGCAACGTGAAAAATTAAAGGTAAGTGAGGGTTAATGTGGGTGATTTACAGTCAGACAGAACTCGGTAATAGCAAATACAGAGGGGGCAGGGAAATTAAAATCTGACTTTGTGTCTCCCTTCACAGTAGAAATACTGGGGAAGGAAGAGCACATTGCAGTGACAAAATCCAAATCAATTAATATTAATAACTGTGACAGAAAGTTAACAAACTTTATGAGCAGAGATTAGAAAGAGAGGCTGTCTACACATTGCTGAGAGTACAGTACAGACCTTCCAACAGTCAACAGCAGATGAAGGACAGGTATGTAAGCAGGTACCAGAGATAGGCAATAAAAATAGGATTATCGTACTGGGAGATTGCAATTTCCAAAATATTAACTGGGATTACCTTAGCGTTAAAGGCTCAGAGGGGCTGGAATTTCCAAGGAGTATTCTCTAGTAGATGGATTAGTGAAGGAGCATGGTTGGGGTATGTAGCCAGACAAGCAGAGGGAAGTACAATAGGTAGGGAATCATTTTGGAGAGAGTGACCATCTTTTCCAGGTGGTTATGGAAACGGATAACGACAGAACAGTAAATAGGTCTTAAGTAGGGGGTGGGGGGCAACTTTTCTGGCAAAGGTAAATTGGGAGCATCTACTTGCTGCTAGGTCAGCACCGGTACAGTGGGAAACATTGAATGGGGAGCAGTAAGAGTTGAAATTAAACATGTCTGCAGGGGTAAAAGCCAGGGAAATTAGTTTAGCGAATCTCTGCTGTTGGGTGTTGGATAAAGAGAAGGGAAGGAAGGGTGTGATACGTAATGGTGAATTAATGACGGGGGAAGCCAGTGAAGAGAGTAGAAAGTGTGGGAAGCTGCTTAAAGAAATCATGAAGACAAAGAGAACTCACAAGAGTTCACTGGCATTCGGGATAGAGGTAAACGGAAAAGTGTCCCATGAGTATGAGATGTATATCCAGGAAAGGATAAGGTACTCACGGACATGGGGAAGTCTGTGCTTACAGCCAGCATTTGTGGGGGAGGCCCCTAACTGAACTTCCATCAGTATTGCCAAAGGAAACTGACTTTGGAGTTGGCAAATTTGGGGAAAAGGTAAAGCTGGTGAATCGGTTTATCATTGTTACCTGTAGCAAAGTGCAGTGGAAAACTTGTCCTGCAAACCATTCGAACAATCATTTTATTGCTCCGTTCATTGTGGTGAAACAATGACAGAGTGCGGAATGAAGTGTTGCAGTTACAGAGAGAGTGCAGAGCAGCTAGGCAATGGGGTGGAAGTTGTTAGATTGAGAGGAGGAGGGTGGAGGCTTTTACATTAGCTGCCTTACCAAAGCAGTGAGAAGTGTAGACAGAGTCCTTTGAGGGAAGGCTGGTTTCCACGATGTGATGAGCTGTGTCCACAACTCTCAAAGTAAATTTATTATCAAAGTACGTATTTGTTACACTTGATTCCTTGAGATTCATGCTTTTCTATGCAGTTACTTACAGTCCTGGGCAGAGCAGTCACAATACCAAGCCATGTATGATATATCTGGATAAGATGTTTTCTATGGAGCATTGATGAAAACTGGTAATGATTGACGAGAGCTGCAAAATTTCTTTAGACTCCTGAGGAAGTAAAAGCACTGATGAGCTTTTGTGGCTGTGACCGCAACGTGGTTGGACCAGGACAGGCGATTGTTTACTTGAAGATCTCGGTCTCAGCACCATGGAAGTGTGCACCATGCCGTAACCCTTTCCTGAAGCCAGTGATGATACAGGGGGTAGAGCCGGGGGCCAAGGATGCAGCTTTGTTCGGGAATTGTTGTCATAGTTTCAGAGTCATAATTGTGTTGGAGCTGCTGCTGCCTCTCTTTACTCTTATCGGCCGGTAAGTTTTCATTGCACCTGTGTGTACATGTACGTGCGTGTGTGACAATAAACACTCTTTGACTCTGATCGCTGTCTGTTGGACAGGAGGTCAAGGGTCCAGTTGCAAAGGGAGGTGTTGAGTCCAAGTCTAGGATTTTGGAGATGTGTTTGCTTGGAATTATAACACTAAGGGCAGTGCTGTAGTCAATAAATTTGATGCCTTAGTGGGCTTAAAGGTGGAAAATCCCCAGGATCAGACGAGATTTATTCCAGCCTGCTGCGGGAGACAAGGGAAGAGATTGTTGAGGCTTTGACATAGATTTTGTAATCATTGCTCAGTGCAGATGAGGCACTACGTAACTGGAGGACAGCAAACACCCATCCTCTTTTCAGAAAAGGCAGTTGGAAAAAACAGGGTAACTCTCGACCTGTGGGCCTAATGTCAGAAGTAGGGAAGAGAGGGACCAGATCCTGAGGGAGGGGGAGAGGAAGTATGAAGAAGGTTTAGGACGCTGAAAGTGATGGAGCGTTTGAGAAGAAGGGAGCCAAGAGGGCTAAGGATAGCTGTGAAATGTCCTAGGAAAGAGAAAAAAACTGTGGCATTTAGATAAATGACATCAAATCCAAGTGGATAACTATGGAGAGGATAGGAGCTCTCAAGGACAAGGTGAGAATTCATGCTTGAAGCCAGAGGAAGTGGATGAGGCACTAAATTAGTGTTCATCAAGGAGGATAGTGAGACCATTTCTCTGTAATCAGTCACCACGTTCTCCCATCCCTACCAACCCATTCCACCCTCCCCCTCCCCTGACCCATACCCCCCTTCCCACCATTCCCATCTGCCCTCCCCTCCTCCCGTACTTGGTTCCATGCTGCACCTTCCTCTCCACCATCTACAGCCCTCTGTCACTATTTGTGCTCGCCTGTCCTCCATCTGCCTATCACGCCTCCTCGCTCTGATCCATCCATCACTGGCCAGTTCATGCCCCACTCCGTTCCTTCAACTTCCTATATTGTCTGCTTCTCCTCTACCTTTCAGTCCAGGTGAAGGGTCTTGACCCACAACGTCGACTGTCCACTTCCCTCCACAAATGTTGCCCGACCCTCCGAGTTCCTCCAGAACTGTATGCGTTGCTCATTTAGCCGGAGGGTGGATTGTCCTCAGCAGAACTGAGGAATGATGTTCCAGATCCCGCAGCCATGCTCTCTGTCCCTGCTTTGTTTTAAACTTTATTTATTTAAAGATTCAGCGCAGTAACAGGCTCTACTGGCCCAATGAGCCTGCGCTGCCCAATTACACCCAATTAGCCTACAAAACTGTATGTCTTTGTAGAATGGGAGAGGAAATGAGAACATCTGAAGGAAACCCTCACAGTGTCAGGCAGAACGTACAAACCCCTCACAGACGGTGGTGGGAATTGAACCCTGGTCACTGGCGCTAACCGCTACGCTACGTGCCACCCAGTGAGGATCAAGCAGCCTGTGTTATACTTCAAGCTGTAAGTCACAGTCTCAGAGACTGCAGAAATTGCCGTCTTGGACTTCAGTGGAAGCTTTGTGGTCGGAAGGATGGGCTGGGGGAGTTGGGGAATCGGATGCTTGAAACCTAAACTGTGCGCTGTAGCGGGGAAGAACAGAGAGTAATGATACCCTGAGGGAGAGAGGAAGGCAGGGAATTATCTGGCTAATATCATCCATCATCATCATCACTCCAGGTGAGTGCACTCAGCGCCAGCGAGGGCTGCAAGGGAACGAGAGCAATTCAGCCCCGAGGTACACAGCTGTGAGGCGTAATTAAGCCACGTTGAAAGTACGCTGAAGGCAGACCTGGGCGACAGTGCTGGTGATTTTGGATCTAAAGCTCATAATTCCTTGGGAAATCACTAATTACTGTTGATATTTGCAGGTTTTGTAATGGTTAATGTTAAATTTTATTACCTCAGGTACGCACCTGTTCCCTCAGGAGAGAGATTACTGTTTTCCACTTGTGTTCTTCAGTAAATGGAAATCTTTTGTATTTTAACCAGTAATTAACTATTCCTTCTTGACTTCTTTGATGGGGACTTTTCAGAAAACGATGAATGCAGTCTTCCTCTCATTTGATGCAGCGTAGCTCTCTGGGAGTAATGTAAACAAACCTACATTCTAGTCAAAAAGCTTTTATCTTCTAAATGGTCCTCATGGGATGCTCTTTAATTTATAAGCCCAAGTGCCACCCTCTGCTTGTTAAAGATTTGTAGCCATTACTATTTTGCCCTCCGTACATCTCCCACAGCACAGACCAGTGTGAAACTTTCCACACTCCATGCTGTGCAAAGTTCAAAGCAGTCTCGACCAAAGCGATGATCTGTGGGCATCGTATTGTAGTCCAATCCAAATGAATGCCTGAGTGTTCACAAGGGGAGGCATGGGGACGCACTCCTGGTTATACAGAAACCATCGTGCTCCAGATTAACAATTACTGCTCTGCTCTTTTCATCTGGGTAAGACTATACTTTAATGTACTGTGGAATGTCTACAACCATTTATCTCCTGTACCGAAGTGATACCCTTCAACCTTCTGGCTCACGTGGTATCCTACACCCATCAGACTTCTGAGCAGGTGTGGCACCCTACAACTATTAGGCTCCTGAACAGACATGGTAGCCTACACCCATCAGGCTTCCTGAATAGATGTGGATAACTTTTCTCAGCAGAACTTTGAACTGATTCCAGAACCTTCAGACTTGCTGCCAAGGGCTCTACAATTCATGTTCTCAGTATTATTTGTTTCTGTTTGCACAATTTGTCATCTCTTGCACCTTGGTTGTTTGTCAATCTTTGTTGATGCATAGTTTTCATAAATTCTACTGCACTTTATTTTCCTGTCAATACCTGCAAGAAAATGAATGTCAAGGTCATATATGGCAACGTGCATGTACATACTTCAGTTATCTTAGTCATATAGTTGGGAAACAGTATGTCTGATCGGACACTGGGCTGCCTTGGAATGAACATTCCATGTATTTATTTGTCATTTATCTTTGTATCAACCACGGGGCAATTCACAGACAGACAGACATACTTTATTGATCCCGAGGGAAATTGGGTTTCATTACAGCCGCACCACCAAGAATAGTGAAGAAATATTGCAATATAAAACCATAAATAATTAAATAATAATAAGTTAATCATGCCAAGTGGAAAAATAAGTCCAGGACCCACCTATTGGCTCAGGGTGTCTGATACTCCGAGGGAGGAGTTGTAAAGTTTGATGGCCACAGGCAGGAATGACTTCCTATGATGCTCAGTGTTACATCTCGGTGAAATGAGTCTCTGGCTGAACGTACTCCTGTGTCTAACCAATACATTATGGAGTGGATGGGAATCGTTGTTCAAGATGGCATGCAACTTGGACAGCATCCTTTTTTCAGACACCACCGTTAGAGAGTCCAGTTCCACACCCACAACATCACTGGCCTTACGAGTGAGTTTGTTGATTCTGTTGGTGTCTGCTACCCTCAGCCTGCTGCCCCAGCACACAACAGCAAACATGATAGCACTGGCCACCACAGACTTGTAGAACATCCTTGGCATCGTCCGGCAGATGTTAAAGGACCTCAGTCCCCTCAGGAAATAGAGATGGCTCTGACCCTTCTTGTAGACAGCCTCAGTGTTCTTTGACCAGTCCAGTTTATTGTCAATTCATATCCCCAGGTATTTGAAATCCTCCACCATGTCCACACTGACCCCTTGGATGGAAACAGCAGTTACCGGTGCCTTAACCCTCCTCAGGTCCACCACCAGCTCCTTAGTCTTTTTCACATTAAGCTGCAGATGATTCTGCTCGCACCATGTGACAAAGTTTCCCACCGTAGCCCTGTTCTCAGCCTCATCTCCCTTGTTGATGCATCCAACTATGGCAGAGTCATCAGAAAACTTCTGAAGATGGCAAAACTCTGTGTTGTAGTTGAAGTCCGAAGTGTAGATGGTGAAGAGGCGGCTGAAGATAGTTGAGCGCTATTCTGGGGATCTGCTGCAGTAAGTTTTTCACACTGGAGTGATTGCCCTTAAACCATCAGCGAATACAAGAGGCACAGAACGTAAGAACCGGGACATTCGAGTCAGAGAAAATTACAGCACAGGTAGTGCCTACTCCCATCAACCTGCACTGTGTCCTTAGCCCTCCATACCACTACCATCCATGTACCTATTCAAAATTCTCTTAAACGTTGAAATCGAGCTTGCATGCACCACTTTCACTGGCAACTAGTTCCCCACTCTCATGACCCACGGAGTGAAGGAGTTCCCCTTCACGTTCCCCTTAAATGGTTTAACCTTTCACCCTTAACCCATGACCTCTAGTTATAGTCTCGCCCAACCTCAGTGGAAAAAGCCTGCTTGCATTTATCCTTTCTATTGTTGCAAGTTTACAAAGTGCTGGTTAGTGCGGAGTTACTGTGTTGAGAGTGCAGTTCTGATTTAATTTAATTTTTTATTTTACGTCAAGATACAGCTCTAAGTAGGCTCTTCCAGCCCTCGAGCTGAGCCGCCAGCAACCCACAGATTCAACCCTAGCCTAATCATGGGACAATATACAATGACCAATTAACCTTCTAACTGGTACGTCTTTGGACAGTGGGAGGAAATTGGAGCACCCGGAGGAAACCCACCCATTCCGTGGGGAGTATGTACAAACAATTTACAGAGGATGCTGGGATTGAACTCCCAACTCTTTAATAGCGTCGCACTGACCGCTATGCCCTCTGCACCACATCTAGTTGGGATATAATTTTGCACAGGAGTGCTGGAGTGGGTAAAGAGGAGATTTGCCAGAATGTGGTCTGGTTTGGAGAGTGTTAGTTATGAGGAGAGATTGGATCGGCTGGGCTGATTTTTCCATGGAACAGAGGAGGCTAAGGGATGACCTGATAGGAGTGTTTTTTTTAACATGTGAGGGATAGTAAGGGTAAATGGTACAGGTTCAGTGTATCAAAACAAAGAAGCCTTGGTTTCAAAATGAAGGCAGAAGTTTTAAAAGGGAAAGGTTCACACATAGGATTGATACCTGGAACTCCCTGACCAGTGGATCAGGTGGAATTAGATACACAATCACTGTGTTTAAGAGACATTTAGGCAGGTTAAGTAGACGTAACAAACCTAACAGAGGAATGGTGACGATTGGGAAAAGGTCAGGATGCCATGGTGGCTGAAGGGTCTGTAACTGTGATGTGTATCTCTGACTCTGTCATTCAAGGAACCTCCCTTGTGTTTTTTTTTGTATTTCGCTTGATTCCATTCTTTGGAAGCCTTTCCCTTTGACTCCCATTAACTTCAGCTTTACCAGGGCTCCTTGATGGCACACCCGGTCAAATAGTGCTTCCATGTTGAGCGCAGTCTCTCTCACCTCTGGAGTTCAGCTCCTGGGTCTTTGTCCAGACTGGAGCTGGGTGGTCTGATGAGGTGGTAGCAGGCACAATTAGACTAGTCTTACCGATTGTGAATCAGACCCGGCTGGAGTGGTCTGGAAGAGTGTGGCTGAAGCTCAGGATTTCAATACTCTGTCAAGATATTTTCTGGTCCTGAATCCAACGTTGCCAATGCAGCCTCAGGATCAGGTAGAGTGAATCAAATTGTCCAGGAGGAATTTCTTTAGCCAGAGGGTGCTGAATCTGTGGAATTCATCGTCACAGATGGTTGTGGAGGCCAAGTCATTGGGTATATTTAAAGCAAAGGTTGATAGGTTCTTGATTAGTCAGGGTGTCATACATTACAGGGAGAAGGCAAGAAAAAGGGGTTGAGAGGGATAATAAATCAGCCATGGTAGAATGGTGGAGCACTCAGTGGGCCAAATGGCCTAATTCTGCTCCTGTGTCTTATGGTCTACAGGCTGGTTTCTTGTGATGGTGTGTATGTCAGGAGGAAGTGCATCTAATTTCCAGCTATGGCCACCTTGACAGATGACAATGTCATAAACTTCAACATAAATTCAGGCAACATCCACTCTGACTCTCAAAGGTCAAAGTTCAAAGTAAATTTATTATCAAAGTGCGTATATGTCACCATATACAATCCCGAGATTCATTTTCTTGCATACTCAGTAAATTCAAAAAGCACAATATAATCAATGAAAGATCACACCCAACAGGACAGGCAGACAACTACTGTGCAAATACAAAAGGAAAAAACTATCGAGAACCTGAGATGAAGATTCCTTGAAAGTGAGTTGCCTGGATTGGGGAGCATGCCTTATGAGAATAGGTTGGGTGAACTCGGCCTTTTCTCCTTGCAGCGACGGAGGATGAGAGGTGACCTGATAGAGGTGTATAAGATGATGAGAGGCATTGATCGTGTGGATAGTCAGAGGCTTTTTCCCAGGGTTGAAATGGTTGCCACAAGAGGACACAGGTTTAAGGTGCTGGGGAGTAGGTACAGAGGAGATGTCAGGGGTAAGTTTTTTACTCAGAGATTGGTGAGTGCGTGGAATGGGCTGCTGGCAACAGTCGTGGAGGTGGATATGATAGGGTCTTTTAAGAGGCTTTTAGATAGGTACATGGAGCTTAGTAAAATAGAGGGCTATAGGTAGGCCTAGTAATTTCTAAGGTAGGGACATGTTCGGCACAACTTTGTGGTCTGAAGGGCCTGTATTGTGCTGTAGGTTTTCTATGTTTCTACGAGTCTTTAAGTTGTGCAAACAGTTCAGTGATGGGGACGAGTAATGTTATCCCCACTGGTTCATGAGCCTGGTGGCTAAGGGGTACTAACTGTTCCTGAACCTGGTGGTGCGAGTCCTGAGGTTCCTGTACCTTCCTCCTGATGGCAGCAGTGAGAAAGGAGCATGTCCCTGATGATGGATGCTGCTTTCCTGCGACAGCGCTTCATGTAGATGTGCTCAATGGTTATCAGGACTTTACCTGCAATGGACTGGGCCGTATCCACTAATTTTTGTAGGACTTTCCATTTAAGGGCATTGGCATTTCCATACCAGGCCATGGTGCAACCAGTCAATCTACTCTCCACCACACATCTATAGAACGTAGTCAAAGTTTTAGATGTCATGCCAAATATTCACAAACTTCTAAGGAAGGCGCTGCATGCTTACTTCATAATTGAACTTGTGTTTGGAGACCGGGACAGATCATCTGAACTGATAACACCCAGGAACTGGAAGTTGCTGATCCTCTCCACCTCTGATGCTCATGGACCTCCACTTTCCTCCTCCTGAAGTCCTCCTCCTCAGCATGTTCCCCTGGCATCATCGTTATGTGCCTTGTTGTAAGACTTGAGCAATCATAGTCTTCCATCTGTCTATGATCTGAGAATTTCTAATCTGCTCTTTAAAGCTTTTGACTGTCCATCCCTTGATGTACCTCCTGAAAGTCCCCTTGCACCAGTTGGTGTGGATAGTACTTGGACTGAGGCTGTGTCAGTAAGAATCAGCAGTAACCTCAAAAAAATGGACTGAACGTACTGAAAGTCCTCTACTGCCCTTGGAATGAATGATTGAACAGTAACTTGGACTGATCCAAAGAATATCATCCTATTTGGATGGAGAGCCTAGCTTGCGAAGACATGAAATTTACACAGTGGCTCTCTGCGTGTTCTCTCTAATGGGGCCCGTGACTTGGCTTCAGTCACCCTCAGTTACACCCACCATCTCGTACTTGCTAACCTCCTCTGTCAGTTCCTTCCTTTTGCCTTCTGTTCCTTTCGTGATTCTATCCGTGACGAACTTTATGATTTTTTTCATTGAATGAGATCGGGTGGAAACTGTGAGTGGGCTTTGGCAGGATGTATTTTATCACTCAATGTCAATTGCACCTCTCGCATAGATCAATGAAAATGTATTTCCATCGTTAGCTAGCTGGACTCTTTAATTGACCATTATTCAAACCTTCTGAGGCAGAGCAAAGAGCTGAAATTGTATTTTAATAATTCATTTGTTTTGTTTATGGATGGCACCAAATAAGCACAGTGAGTTAAGCAGGTAAGATTTATAAAGTGAATGCACACATTTCCCATTTATATAGTGACGACATGTAATGCATTCCAAAGCCATTACTGTTAGGGCTAGTAAGTTGTAGGCATGCTACATTGATGCCCGAAGGATGCCGACGCTTGCTGGCTGACCTTGGCTGAAATGATTTGTCACAGACGACACATTTCGCTGTACACGTGACAAATAAAGTCAATCCATCTTTAAATTTTTCAAGCGTTTGGTTGTAGGTCACTCAGATTCCTGGCACTGTCTGTAAGGAGTTAATACATTCTCCCTCCCACAGTCCAAAGACAAACTGATTGGTAGTTAATTGGTCATTGTAAATTGTCCTGTGATTAAGCTGGGGTTAAATCGGGGATCACTGGGCAGTGTGGTTTGAAGAGCCAGACGCCCTGTTCCGCACTGTATCTCAATAAAATAAATTTTTAAAAATTAAGTCACTTTACCCACAGACCTAATTCTGGGAAATCCTGAAAGCTCGCAAATAAAATTGTTTTTCACAAAAACTTAAAACTGTTCATAGATTGCTTCTGTTCAAATTGCGGAAATATCCTAATAAAATTTTACCAAGTGTGAAAATGAGAAGCTTTACAGAGGGGGGAGTTGATGAGTGGTGAATTGTTAAAATTTAACAAGTACACAATAGCCATCTCTTGTCGCCAAGGAACGGATTGAGGCATTTTTAATGCAAGTGGTACTTACTCTGTGGAATGTCCACCAACCAGTTTCTGGCCAGGTGATCTCAGTGTTAGCAGCAGCTTCACTCAACTGAAATGAGTTTTCCTTAAACTGGAGAAGCTGTCCAGTTTAATGGCTTTGATCAGAGACAGGTTGAGGAAAAGGAGGAAAGAGACAAACTTTCCTTTCTTTGTTGTTGCTTGTTTTAGGAGCAGGATAGCAGTGGTGAAAATTGTGCCCTGGAGGGGAAAAGGCTTTAAAGTCGACCCTGGTGTGCCAGTGATAAATGTCCTTTTGGTTCTCACACACTCACACTGAGCCAGTAATGTACAGATCACAGCCATGCATTGTGTCAGCATTGACAGGGAGCTCGTCTGCTCTTGCCATTACAGTTGTTATTCCTGATTTTTGTTTGTGTGAAGTCAGATGTCGGGGGGCAAAGGTGAAGTTTGATTTCATACAGCGCAGCCAGAAGAGATCTTCAGGCTCTCGGATGTAGTGAACCATCGCAGTGTTGGCAGTCTGGGGCAGGAAAGGGGAGTTAGCCAAGGCACCAGGCACTCCATCTTCTCTGCAGTTGCTTTAATGAATCTGATTGTATTCTAATTCCTTGGCTTTGTGCTCAGGAATTGAGCTTCAAGATTCTCTGATACATCGACACAAAATATGCTGGAAATCTTGAGCCAAACTTGCAAAAATGCTAGAGGAACTTGGCAAGTCAGCCCAAGTCTAAGGAGAGGAATAAACAGTCAATCATGATGGGTTCCGGCTTGAAGCTTCCAGTTTCAGATGGTGCTGGTGAAGTGCAGTGGCAACTTACTGGTAGCAAACAATACCAACGAAATAGATAATTGTACTAAATGTACTTTTTCCCAGATGTGATCACTGCAATCAATAGCTTGTAAGCTCCTTTACGGAGTTGAGCTCCTGGGCAACCTGGCATCTTTGCAGTGTGAACTGAAGTCTCGAAGGTGCAGGACGGTTGGGGATTGGTGGGTACGAGCTGAACCGAGGCAGTGGGGCCCGGGGCCAAGAGCAGGGATTGAGCCAGACAGGGACATTGCTGGAGCGGGACTTGGAGGTGGTTTGATGCGGCAGAACTGAGGCACAGGCAGACAGACATACTTTATTGATCCCGAGGGAAATTGGGTTTCGTTACAGCCGCACCAACGAAGAATAGTGTAGAAATATAGCAATATAAAACCATAAATAATTAAATAATAATAAGTAAATTATTCCAAGTGGAAATAAGTCCAGGACCAGCCTATTGGCTCAGGGTGTCTGACACTCTGAGGGAGGAGTTGTAAAGTTTGATGGCCACAGGCAGGAATGACTTCCTGTGACGCTCAGTGTTACATCTCAGTGGAATGAGTCTCTGGCTGAATGTACTCCTGTGCCGAACCAGTACATTATGGAGTCGAGGAGGCGGGGCCCAGGCCCGGGTCTGAGAGCGGGGAGTGACCCGAGGATTGCCAATTTAAACATGGGACTACGTTGAAAAGGTCTGGGTGTGGGGGCCAGAGGTGAGAAACCTCTGCGAGGTTTACTCATCTCTGCACTGAACCTAGGCTGTGGCCTGCACTAACAGGCTCCTGGATCGACTGCAGTGATGACTGGCTTCATGGCTGTGGACTCACTTTCATGAACTTTGGTTCTGAATGTTATTGCTTGCTTTTACCGTTTGCTTACTACCATTTGTTTTCTCTGCACATTGGGTGTTTGATGGTTTTTTAATTTGTTCTTAGTTTTGTGGCCGTCTGTAAGGAGATGAATCTCGAGGTTGTATATAACATACATACCTGGATAATAAATGCACTTTGAACTTTAAAAAAAGACTATTCCCTTGATCTGCTGAGTTCCTCCAGCATTTTGTGTTGTTAGTCTGGAATATTGATTTTCTTTTAACTTTTTTTTAACATCTGTTCCAATTTGTGTCCAACTTAAACACCCCAAATGTTGCAACTTATTATCTGAGATGGATCACAGCATCAAATGTTTATAACCCTTAAATATATTTTTACTTTTGCCTAGAAACAATTAGCAGGACGTCTGCAAAGCTCTGCTGGCTACGTCAGTGCCATTTCAGAGCGTTGCAGGTGCTGTCAAGTTGCCACAATTTTCATTGCAAACAGGTTCCTGTGGCAGTTTACATCATTTCAGGAGGTGCCCATGACCTTACACCTTTGAACTCTACGCGTACGTAATGAGTTTCCGTCAGTAACACCCGGTGCAGACTGGTGATGGGACAAGTTTCCATTTGTCTCAACGTTGCAATCAGATTTATTTGGATGCGACTGTTCTTTTACATTTGTAACCAATGTATATTGCAAACCAGCGGTTCTCACACCTTTCCTGCAGGTCCCCCTTGGGCGAGGTGTAGCACCTGCTTAGCCACACCACCCCCTACCCCCCCGCAGACTCCCGTGAAGCCCTGGGTGCAGGTGGTACTGTAGGTCGTCTGAGTAGCTCTGACCATCCTTCATAGTCTCTATTGTTGCTAAAGTTTGTTTGATTAACTATAATAATTCTAATAAGAACATTGGATTTAGGAGCAGAATTCAGCCATTTGGCCCGACGAGTCTGATTCACTAATTCATCATTGATGATCCATTTGCCCTCTCAGCCCCAATCTCCTGCCCTCTCCCCATATCCCTTCATGCCCTGCCTAATCCCTATCAACCTCTGCCTTAAATATACCCAATAACTTGGCCTTCACAGCTGCCTGTGGCAATGAATTCCACAGATTCACCACCCTCTGGCTCAAGAAGTTCCTTCTCATCACCTTTCTAAACGGAGTCCCTCTACTCTGAGGCGACTCTCCCATCATAGGAAGCATCCTCTCCACATCCACTCTATCAAGGCTTTTCACCATTTGATAGGTTTCAATGAGGTCACCTTTCATTCTTCTGAATTCTAGTGAATACCGGCCCAGAGCCATCAAGTGCTCTTCATATGACAAACCATTCAGTCCTATCATGTTTTAATCCTACCAATCCCAATACATGTTTTAATAGGTTATAGGTGTCAGGTGGAGATACGTCTCTACCAAAGGAGGTGTAAGGTGCTCCTTCCCTCCGCTCACCTGCAGGTCACCCTTGAGCAAGGTGTAGCACCTGCTTAGCCCCCCGATCAGGGTCACGTGAAGCCATGGGAGCAGGTGGTGGATGGTTGTATGATCAGCCGGTGCATATCACAAGTCCTGGGTATGCGACCACTGACACCAGGCAGACAATCTCTGAAGAGTATTGATAATGGCTGGGGTCACCAGTCTTGTAAAGACACTGCCCAGGAGACGGCAAAAGAACGGTCATGGAAAGGCCATGATTATCCACATCATACAGCACAGCACATAGTGATGATGTTGAGATATTATTATCTGTTAAATATACTGTTGCAGGACTATATGGAAACTCAAACTATTTCAAAGCTCTAAATAGGATAATTTATTTATACCGTAGATTCCGGACTACAGAGCGCACCTGATTTTTAGCCGCTGGCACTAATTTTAGAAATAAAATCATTTTTTTAAATGTAAAGGCCGCACCGGATTTTAGGCCGCACCGGATTTTCGGCCGCAGGTGTCCCACGTTGTAATATGAGATATTTACACAGAAAGATATTACACGTGAGGATTTTTTTAACTTTTAATTAAATCCATATGGTAACAAAAACAAATACATATTGCAAATGCTTTTTTTCGAACCGTGCCCGTACGCGGCTACTTTTAAATATACGTTGCGTATACTTCTTTACTGAACAACATTCCAATATCTCCTAACGACTGGTAAAAAATATATATACTGCAGCCTACCAGGAAAAGTTATTGATACCTTTAACTTAAAAGCAGATTTTGCTCAGATCCAAAGCCGCTCCGCCGCTCGACCCCCTCCTTTCCGTTTCATCGCAAACGGCATTTTCCCACAAGACGCCGCGAAACCGGGTGTGTCGTCATAGCATCCCGCGATGTAGTACAGAAAACAAATATAGTTTAAACTAAGAGGGTAGGTAGCACAATGCTTCGAGTGTTTTCCATGTTGATGAGGGTGAGTACAAATGACTGATTTACAATAATTTAATTGTGAAAGTGCGCTTGATTTATCGTACAATTTCATTGGACCTCTGTGAACTACTCATCAATTTTATTGGTCTACTGTTACGAGGCAAAATGTTTACGAGGCGGCATGAAAAAAACCTTGCATTAGCCGCATCGGATTATTGGCCGCAAAGTTCAAAGCTGTTCAAAATGTGGGAAAAAAGTAGCGGCTTAAAATCCGGAATCTACGGTAATATATATTCTTCCAACTAGCATTTAATATTGTTACTGTGGGTATTCAGTGAGATCCTTGCGACTGATGCAATCTTGCGAGCTTTTGAATATTTGGTTGCAGCTTGGTAGGTTGATGCCCCCACTCCACCCCACACACACACACACCCGACCAAGATACCCACCTTTGCCAACCCCTTTTGGGCCATATCCCTAACCTTTGTCTTTAAAGTAATTCTGTCTTCCTTTACCACTTTCTCTGGCAGCTCATTTCATATATAGTCTCTTACTTATGTGCATAAATTTAAATCTCACCCAGGACCCCCATCACCTAAGGCAAGTCCTCTTCTCATTGTACCATCAGGGAGGAGGTACAGGAGCCTGAAGAAACACACTCATCGATTCAGGAACAGCTTCTTCCCATCTGCCATTAGACTTCTGAATGGACATTGAACCCATGAACACTATCTCACTACTTTTTAAAAAAAATTTTTGCACTACTTATTTAATTGAACTAATAGAGTTTAATTCACAGTTTTTCCCTCTCTATTACAATGAATTGCAATGTACTGCTGCTACAAAGACAACAAATTCCACAACATATGCTGTGATATTAAACCTGATTGTGATTCCGAGGCGCATAAATTTTAACATCCATCTGGAGCAAGTCAGTGATGGTGATTGAAATTGCCTGTTGTAGTAAACTGGTGCTGCTTGAGAAGGAGGGCTTGGACTCCTACCCCTCCCCCCACACCCCCATCCTAGCTTCTGCCCTGTACCTTTCCAGGCCTGATGTAAGGTCTCGGCCCCAAACACCAACTCTTTGCTCCCCTCATTAGATGCTGCCTGACCTGCTGAGATCCTCCAGCATTTTCAGTGGTTTGTGAAGGAAATCTGTGTATCTCAAGCCCCACCGTGCTGTGGCCCTTTCTCCCCTTGCTTCTCAGTGACCAGTTGTACTGTTGTCGTGTGATCGCTGTGGATCAAGGCTTAGGATGGTTGGGAATAGGTAAGGAGGACAGCAATCCATACAGGACCATACGCCTATTTCAAAAATCAAAGTAAATTTATTATTAAACTATATACAGTCGGCCCTGCTTATCCACGGGGGATTGGTTCCGGGACCCCTCACAGATACCAAAATTCGCGGATGCTCAAGTCCCTTATTCAACCTGTCTCAATGCGTTGGACCTTAGCACCCAGCGGAACCCCAGACCTTATTTAACTTGTCTCAGTGCGGTAGACGTTAAGACCTGGTGGTAGAGATCTGAGTCCGCAGTGTTTCTGTTCACGAAAATAATCACGAACACGATTGAAAATAAAGTGGAAATAATAAAGCGATCGGAAAGAGATAAAGTGCCATCGGTCATTGGAATAGCGTTAGGCTACGTCGGTCAACGATCGGAACAATTTTAAAGGATAAAATGAGAAAGGCTCTGCCCCAATGAAAGCTACAATTATTACCAAGCAACGCAGTGGTTTAATTATTGGGTTTTTGATCCTCCACATCAACCTGGCATGCTGGGGAGCGGTCTGTCCCGAGTCCGGAGAACCTCCGTTCCCGAGCCTGGCGCTGAAACATACGTTCTTAAGTGTTTTATATGCATAGAAAGGTAAAATATATACTATACACTAAGGCAAACATTTGACTAACTGACGCTAAATAATACCGGATGTACCTGTTCTGACTTACTTAGTAAGAGAACTTCCGATTTTTTTCGATCCCGATCCACGATAACCCACGCACATCCTCCCGTATACTTTAAATCATCTCTAAGTTACTTATAATACCTAATACAATGTAAATGCTATGTAAAATGGTTGTTATACTGCATCGTTTAGGGAATAATGACAAGAAAAAAAAGTCTGTACATGCTCGAACAACAAGTGCTGGAAGAGCATTTCTGGGTTTTCGCGATTCGCGGTTGGTTGAATTCACGCATGAGGAATTCGCGGATAAGGAGGGCCGACTGTGTGTGTGTGTGTATGTATATGTGTGTCTCTCACACACACACACACACACACACACACACACACACACACACACACACACACACACACACACACACACACACACACACACACACACACACACACACACACACACACACACACACACACACACACACACACACCCCTGAGATTCATATTATTGCAGGGAAAAGGGCAATGCAACAGAATTTACACTAAAGCAAGCTGTCCATAAACAAAGACTGACAAATGATTTATTTTTATTTATTTATTGAGGTACAGTGTGGACTAGACCCTACCGGCCCTTCAACTGCACCAGTCAGAAACCCCTGATTTAATTCTAGCGGAATCACGGAACAATTTACAATTACCAATTAACCTGTCAACCAGTACGTCTTTGGACGGTGGGAGGAAACCCACATCATATTAGTGTGGAAAAGAAGAAAACTTGTGCAATTAAAAATATATATATAATAATACTAATAAAAATAATACTGAGATCGTGAGTTGTACAATTCATGAAAGTGAGTGGATTCAGTTTAGAGTTGAGGTGAGTGATGTTAGCCACACTGGTTTAGGAGCCTGATGGTTGTAGGGTAATAATTTCTGAGCCTGGTGATGTGGGTCCTAGGGCTTCTGCCCAATGGAGGGAGTGAGAAGAGCGCAGTCTGGATATGGTGGGGGTCCTTGATGATGGATGATGTTTTCTTGTGGCAGCACCCATCGTCAAGGGCCCCCACCGCTCAGTGGTGGTGAGAGTGGTGCCTTTGATGGATTGGACTATGTAAATCACTTTCTGAAGACTTACCCATCCCTGGGCATTGGTGTTTCCGTAACAAGCCATAGTCAACCAGTGAGGGTACGCTTCGCTGTGCTTCTACAGAAGTTTGTCAAGGTTTTAGTTAACATTCTGAAACTTCCTACTACTGTCTGTAACAAGTTTGTACATCCTCCCCATGTCTGTGTATATATTCCCCGGATGCACCAGTTTCCTCCAGCATTTCAAAGGCGTACAGATTAGGGTTAGTAATGCTGTATTGATCTGCCCAGTCCAGCTTCACTGATTTGATTTGACACAAACGATGCATTTCACTGTATGTCTTGATGTATGTGTAACAAGTACAACCGATTTTTAATCTCAGAGGAACTGGCGTTGATTATTGGGGGGTAGTTATTGGGGGTTAAGGGGTAGGTTGAGAGGTAGGGTTGAGGGGTGGTGATTGGGGGTTGAGGGGCAGGTTGAAGAGAATGAAACTGAATTAAGCATCTGTTTAACTTGAAAAGTTTGGTTAATTTAATAACCTTTAGTGTAATCTGCAATGCTGAAGCTGCATAATGCACTGGGGAGGCCTCACTTGGAGTATTGTGAGCAGTTTTGGGTCCATTAATCAGAATTAGAATCAGGGTTAATACCACCGCCATTTGTTATTATGCAGCAGCAGTATGTTGTAATATAAAATAATAAAAACTATGAATTATAGTGCATACTGTATGTACAATCTCTCCCATCTCAGCCACTAAAGCTTGTAACCCCTCCAGAGTTGTCATAGGCCTCTTGGTGGCCTCCCTCACTAGTCCCCTTCTTGCACAGTCACTCAGATTATGAGGACAGCCTACTCTAGGCAGATTTACAGCTGTATGATATTCTTTCCATTTCTTGATGATTGACTTAACTGTACTCCAAGGGATATTCAGTGACTTAAAAATTTTATTGTATTCATCTCCTGACTTGTGCTTTTCAATAACCTTTTCACGGAGTCGATTGGACTGTTCTTTTGCCTTCATGGTGTAGTTTTTGCCAGGATACTGACACACCAACAGTTGGACCTTAGAGAAACAGGTGTATTTTTACTACGATCAACTGGAACACCTTGACTACACACAGTGATCCCCATTTAAATAATTATGTGACTTCTAAAACCAATTAGCTGCACCAGTGATGATCTGGTGTGTCAGTCAGAATCCAGACCTCAATCTAATTGAGAATATGTAGCTGGACTTGAAAAGAGCTGTTCACTCACGATCCCCATGCAATCTGACAGAGCTTGACCAGTTTTGTAAAGAAGAATGGGGAACAATTGCAGTGTCAAGATGTACAAAGCTGATAGAGATCTATCCGCACAGGTGCCTGTACTAAATACTGACTTGAAGGGGGTGAATACTTAAGCAATTAATTATTTTGTGTTTTATTTTTGTAATTTATTTGTAATTAATCTCACTTTGTAGAGATCTGCTTTCACTTTAACATGAAAGTGTCTTTTTCTGTTAATCAAAAAAGCCAGATTAAATCCACAGTGATTCAATGTTGTAAAACAATAAAACATGAAAACTTCCGGGGGGGGGGGGGGGAATAATTTTTATAGGCACTCTATATACAAAAGAGTCAAATTAGATAAGTAATGCGGGGAAAAAAGGTAGTGGGGTTGTGCTCATGGATTCCATGTCCATTCAGAAATCTGACAGCAGACGGGAAGAAGCTACTCCTGAATTAGTGAGTGCGTGCCTTCTGGCTCCTGTACCTCCTCTATGATGGCAGCAATGAGAAGAGGGTGTGTCCTTGCCTTTCTGAGTCATCGCTCCTTGACGATGTGTATTATTGAAGAAAGGATTACAGATGCTGGGGAGGGTTCAGAGGAGGTTCACAAGAATGATTCTGGGAATGAAAGCATTATCATGTGAGCAGCAGTTGATGGCTCTGGGACTGCACTTGCTGGAACTCAGCAGAATGGGGAGGTCTCATTGAAACCTATCGAGTGTTGAAAGGTCAAGGTAAGTGGATGTGAAGAGGATGTTTTATTTGAGGGAACAGCCTCAAAATAGAGGGATGTTCATTTAGAACGGAGATGAGGTGGAATTTCTTTAGCCGGAGGGTGGTGAATCTGTGGAATTTGTTGCCACAATCGGCTGTGGAGGCCAGGTCACTGGGTGCATTTAAGACACAGTTTAATTGTTTCTTGATTGGTCAGGACATGAAGGGATGTGGGGAGAAGGCAGGAGATTGGGGCTGAGAGGGAAATTAGATCAGCAGACTCGATGGGCTTCATGGCCATGGTCTGCTCCTATATTCTTTGGTCTTATTGAGCATCTATGAAATGCTAGCTTTTTAAAAACTTTTTCTGCTTGATGAGCAAATCCCCTCTGCATCTCATTCAAAGGATGGTCCGTCCACACTGAATTGTTGGCAGCAGGAACCAAAGCCATGTTGATAAAATGGATTAAATTAAATCCACTTTAGTTCCAGATTTACCGCATTGTCTGTAAACACTTTGGAGCAGGAATTAGAGAAAGAGGGCTGCACTTGGTGCTTTGCCTGTTGTAACAGGAGACGTGTTCATTAAATAATCCAGCATTTGACACAGCTTTAGCTGTCATGTTGGAATGTCTGATAATGAAGTCAATTACACTGATACTGATACACTTTGAAACACCCGTGGCTGCGGTCAGAGTATTTTAGTGTTAATTTATCCAGGCAAGCCTCTGAGTGCTTTTTGAGTCTAGCTCTTTGTTACAAAGGATGTCCCGCAAAGATGCTACAAGTGCAGACCAGTGCACAACAAATTTCACAATCTACGGCAAAAATATCGAAGCTGATTCTGATTCTGATTGGGTGGCAGTTCCTACGCGGTGGCCCGGTGTTTAGCCGAGCTGAACCACAGTACGTTGAGGAGACCCTGGTGGTGGAAGCAAGAGGAGGCATGTTACATATCAGCTCTTTTGATGCCTTCTGTTGGGAGCAGGTGCATGCTCCCTACACACAACGGCACTGTGCAAAGCAGCGGGACCAGGTGTTTGATGTGTGGTACAGCAGCAGCTGGCTGGATTCCGATTCCAATTTATTTACTTATTGAGATATACAGTGAAGTGCGGCTTTTGTTCCAACAACCCTCACAACCAAAGGATGTGCTGGGGGCAGCCCACAAGTATTACCACACGTTCCAGCCACAACATAACATGTCCATAATGTTCAGCAGCTGGTGTGGCCTTGCCCAAGTTAATGCAGTCTTTCACTGATTCGGCCACGGTTACTAGTCTACGGATTTATTGAATACGTCTGCAAGACAATGAACCTCGGGGTTGTATACAGCGACACTGATAATAAAGTTACTTTGAACTTTGAGTTTTGAACAACACAAGCAGCAGCGACAAAAGAAAACCGTACCCAGCCCTCATTCACACGCACAGTCTAGCCACCAACCCCAGGACAAGGCTGCCTTCAGGTCTTCAGTCCTTGGCTCCAGACTGTTAGACCTGCAGACATCAGGAGTCCAGACTCGGGCTTCACTGACCGCTGGGTATTCTATCTGTTTGCTCAGTCGGAGAGCTCGGTGAGGATCACAGAGACTTGCCGAGTACTGAGGCTTCATTTCTGTCTATCCGGTGGATTGTTTCACAGACCCCTCAGTCATTGCTTTATTTTCTGCTGTTGCGTTTCAAACAAAAACTTTAATTGCTCCGAAACGAGCGGCAAAAAGCGTTTATTGCAGCTGAACATGATGTTGTGATTAAGAACAATAAGAGTTTCCGTGGTATTCATTGTTGACCTGTGCTGTTGCTTTGCAATGCTGCTATATATCTGCCATTACAACAGAAAATGCACCATTAATGTGCCATCTGTCTCTCTGTATTCTGCCTGAGTTATTGCACTCTGCCGAGCCATGCTGTGGTTTCTCTTTGCTGAGGAAGTGAGTGGATTAGAATCAGAATGGTACAGAGCAAATCCAGGCCTTTGGGCTCACTGTGTCTGTGCCAAGGGGGTGGGGGGTGCACGAAGATTGGTCATCACATGACCCAGTGCTGGAGAAGGGGAGGCCACAGTCATGGTGGGGAAGGGGGTGTGGGGTGGGGTGTCAGATACCATCATGTGCACGGCTTTGGAACGTACACATTTGTAGAGTGGTCCCTGTCCCTCTACGCTCCCCTGAACACCGTGCACGTTATTCCCTGACTTCCAACTCCCGGTGACCACATGGATTATCTTCATGTGCTCCGGGTTAATTGCATTGGGGAGTTAATCCCTGCTGTAAACTGCTCTCACTTTGTGTATGAGTGTTAGACTCCAGGAAGGCTAGAATGGCATTAGTGTAGAAGGGCGGTTTGTTGCCAAAGTGGGATCAGTGAGCTGAGAGCCATTTCCATGGTATAAAGCTCTGAAACATACGAGGTAGGATGGAGAGATTTTTGTTGAACTAAGCAGGAAGAGAAGTACAGGATGGCTCAGCACTCAAAGTTCGAAGTAAATTTTATTATGGAAGTACCTGTACGTCACCATGTGCACCCTGAGATTAATTTTCCTGTGGGCATGCTCAGCAAATGTGTAGAATTGCAACTAGCGAAAGGTCGACCAGAATGCAGCAGACATCAAATTGTGCAAATGCACATATAAGTAAATTGCAATAAATAACAAGATAAAGAGTCCTTAAAGTAGATGATTGGCTGTGGGAACATCTCCATGAATGGGCGAGTGAGTGTGGTAATCCCCTCTATTCAGGAGCCTGCTGGCTAAGGGGTCGTAACTGCACTTGACCCTGGGTGGTGTGAGCCCTTCTAGTGAGAAGAGAGCCGAGTGAAGGGGATCTCTGATGACGGAAGACAGTGTTTTATGTAGATGTGCTCAATGGTTGGGAAGGCCTTACCTGTGATGTACTGGGCTGAACCCACTACCTTTTGTAGGATTTTCTGCTCAAAGGCATTGGTGTTCCCATACCAGGCCGAAATGCAGCCAGTAAATACGCTCTTCACTATATATCTATAGAAGTTTGTCGAAGTTTTAGAAGTCATGCCGAATCTCCCCAGACTCCTGAGGAAGTAGAGGTACTGCTGTGCTTTCTTTACATCTGCATTTACGTGCTGGGTCCAGAACAGGTCCTTTGAAATAGTAACACCTAGGAATTTAAACTTGCTAACCCTCTCCACCGCTGATCCTCCGACAACCCTTGTGTTGATAAGCAACGGGCTTGGGCTTCAGGTGAAGAAGGAGTTGAGAGAAGATTCAAAGTACATTTATTATCAAAGTATGTATACAGTTTACAACCCTGAGATTCGGCTTCCCGCAGGCAGTCCTGAAACAAAGAAGTGCCATGGAAACAGTTCAAAGAAAACATCAATCACCAAAGCACGAGAAAAAGTACAAATCGCACAAACAGTAATATTCAAGCGAATAACACAGAGAATATTAAACCTCAAACTGCTGAGTGCTCAAAACAGCTCAATATATATGTGTATGTATGCCGTCAAACGAGACAACGTTTCTTCAGGTCAGGGTGTAAAGCTCTGCAGTACACATAACGCGTAAGGGTAAAATCTACAGGTAGATTATAAATAAATAAACAAACTAAAGGGCATAAATTAAAAACTGTAAGGTACAGACCAGATTAACCAGTGACACTTTGAATGCAATGTGGCCAGGAGTTCAGAAGCCTAATGGCCTGAGGGAAGAAGCTGTTGCCCGTCCTGACCGTTCTTGTCTTTATACATCGGAATCTCCTGCCTGATGGTAGAAAGTCAAAGAGGGTGCTGGATGGATGGGTGGGATCTTTGATAATACTAAGTGCTCCTGATAAGTGGATGGTAGGGAGACCCCTATGATCTTCTTGGCCATTTTCACAGTCCTTTGTAGGAACTTCCAGTCGAACGCTCAGCTGGATAGAGATGCCACTTGTCAGGATGCTCTCAGTAGTGCTCCTAGAAAATGCAGTTAAGATGAGAATTCTCAGAGTTCAAATTAATAAATAAAATTCCTTCATTTTTAATAATTTTTATCAGATTATAGAGTGAAAAATTATAAAGAAACACTTCTGAAATAATATTACGGTTTACTCAGAACGTCTCTACAGGTTTCTCAAGGTCAGAGGGGCATCAGTTAATTAGTGTGTGGTGCACAGCTAAAGCTCGGTAAGTTTTGGAGAGATTAGAGAAAGTCAGTTCTGGGGAATGGCCATTAGAGCATGATTCTTGTCGACTGTGATCTGACACTCACTGTGCTGGGTTTTCCAGGACATCATCTCTCCTGCTGGGGATTTTCCTTCCTGGAAACTATTTAGTTCCCGGTGATCCTCACAATGGCCTCCTTCACTGAGATCATGATCTAAACAGTCAGAGTCAAAAACAGGTTTAATATCATTGGCGTAGGTCGTGAAATTTGTTAACTTTGCGGTAACAGTACAATGATAATGTAGGAAGTAAAAAGAATTAGAGTAAATATATATATATAAAATTGTTAAATTGAACTGTGCAAAAACATAAATACAAAAAATAGTGAGGTAGTAGTCTAGCTTTCAATGTCCTTTCCGAAATCAGATGGCAGAGGGGAAGAAGCTATTCCTCAGTCACTGAGTGCGTGCCTACAGTCTCCTTCCTGATGGTAATACTGAGAAGAGGGTTATGTCCTGGGTGGTGGGGAGTCCTTAATGATGGATGCAGCCTTTTTGAGGCACTGCTCCTTGAAGATGTCATGGCTGGTCACTGTGGAGGCTAGTGACTATGATGGAGATAACTATCTTTTCTACTGTTTGCAGCTTAATTCAATCCTGTGCAGTCCCCACCACCCCCATACCAGATAGTGATGCGGCCAGTCAAACTCCTAATGAAATATAGCTTCTCTCTTGTCTTCTTTATAGTTGCATCAATATGTTGGGACAAGGTTAAATCCTCAGATATATTGATACTCGGGAACTTGGAACTGCTCGCTCTCTCCACTTGTACTCCCTCTATAAGGATTGGTGTGACTCCCTCTGATTACTGTCAAAAAAGTTCCCCTAAATGTCTGTTCAGCCGTGTGCCGTGTCTGGAGAGCTTCAAAGTATTTCTTTTGGAACAATACATCAACCATGCAAAACACACCATTTTAAAATCTGCTCTGTCTTTGAATTCCAAAGATGTTTGCAGCGACTGGCCTTTGTGAAGCTTGGGATTTTTTGATGCTATGACTGTTTATTGCCTGCTGGGTTCATGGCCCCATGGGATTAAGTCTGGCACAGTTCCTCTTAGAAACTCCACAGATGGCTTGATGCATCAAAGAAAGAAGCTTTTAGTGAAGCAAAGATAGAAGAATGTGTCAAGAATCCAGGAAATCTGCCTTAAAGGTATTTAAGGTCAAGTAGAAAAGATTATTTTTTTTATCTCCTGTGGCCATATATTGTCTTTCTGCCAGAAGTCTTGATTATTTTTTTAGAACCTCAATCCCACCCTGTTGGAGTTGGTCCTTAGAAGTGTGCAGGTTGTGAATAGAACAGGACTGCCTGTTCAAATTTGTACCATCAGAAGATTACCAGTGTTCTCCCTGCCATGGTAACCAGACTTCCTATAATCTCATAAGCCGTGTGAACATTGAAGGTCAAAAGTTATTGAAGAGGTAGAGAGAGATATGGGAGCAGGGTCAGAACTTCATTCCTAATCCCATTGAGAGGTTAAGTTGGAGTTCACAGGAGACAGCTAAAGGTTTGACATACATACTTCTGGAGTCCAACCCGGAAACAGTGTTGTTCTTTTCCCATTTCCCCCATTTCCCCATGGGCTTCCAGCCCATATTCTCCTTGTTCCTGGAAAACTAAATCCCTAATTCCTGTGTTTACAAAGTCACTGCTGTCTAACCTTGGGCCCATGATGCATCCTGAATGTTCTCAACTTGCCCCCTGCTGCCAGCTCACGCCTACCCTTTCCCTGCCGCTGGGCCCCATTCTTCCTGGGCTCTTGTTGCAAGCTGCCCCCTCCACCCCGCATACCAGAATCAGGTTTAATATCTCCAGCATATTTCATGAGATTTGTTAACTTTGTGGCAGCAGTACAATGCAATACATGATAATGTAGAAAAAATGGAATTACAGAGAAGTACAGTTATATATATAAATAGTTAAATTAAATAAGTAGTGCAAAAACAGAAATTAAAAAGAAGTAGAGAAGAGGGAGTGTTCATGGGTTCAATGCCCATTCAGAAATCAGATGGCAGAGGGGGAGAAGCTGTTCCTGAATCGATGAGTGTGTGCTTCAGCCTTCCGTACCTCCATCCTGATGGCCACAATGAGAAGAGGGCATGTCCTGGGTGGTGGGAGTCCTTAATCTACTCACTCCTTCCATTATAATCATTCTGCTCTTTCCAGTGCACAGTGTAATGATTTGATCTGTATGAACAGTATGCGAGACAGCATATTCACTGCATCTCGGTACATGTCACAATAGCAATTCCATTCCCAGTTCCCTGTTCCCATTTCTCAGGTGCCCTTTGCTTTGTTTCCTGTCTACCCTCCTACCTCATCATTGGCCAGAGATTTGCCTCCTGCTCACTCGTAGCTGAGGGGAAAGCCGATAGGAGTTTTTCAAGTTAAGAAAGATGTAGGTAGGGTACACATAAACTTTCTTCTGGGAAGGAGATGTCGATTATCAGAGAGCATACCCTTAAGATGAGAGGGAGGAAAGATTAAAGGTGTGTGGAGAAAGTTCTTTACACAGAGTGATGGGTGTCTGGAACGTGTCTCCAGGGCTGGTGGTGGAGACAGATATGATCAAGGTGTTTTACAGGTTGTTGGAGACGTGAACTTACAGGAAATGGAGGGAGATGGACCATAGTGAGTCGAAGGATCTGTTCCTGTGTTCTGTATGAGACCATTCTGCCCCCTCCCTTCCCTCCCTTCCCTTCCTGCCCTGTGGATGGTTCTCTGATCCTGGCCCTTCCAGATCTCCCCCTCCACCTGGCAAACCAACCTGAAATGCCCCTGCCACATCCTGTCCCTCCTTACTGCCCTCCATTCCTCTGGGGGTGGGGGGTGAACGGGAAGAGCGGTTGGTAGGTCACTGTAACCCGCCCTGTGATAAGGTTTAGGTTAAATCGGGGGATTGCAGGGTGGCACAGTGTGGATCATTGGGACTGCTCCATGCTGTATGTCTAAGTAAATTAATTACAGGTTGTGGGGGTAGGGATATGGGGTGTTGAGGGCAGGGTGAAGTGTATGGGATGTTGAGTGTGGACTACAGTGTACAAGGTACGGGCTGGGGGGTGTGATGTACGGAGTTTAGGGCTCGATCGGTGGTTTTTCTGATTAGGACACTGATGATCGCAGAGAGATTCATTTCCATTATTCTAGGGAGAGCTAATAGGTGGGACTGGTCTGACAGCACGATCCATAACAGAGCGTAGTCTTGCTCTTCTAGCGGTATAAACTAATGAAATTAAATTGTCCTTGCCTGCTGATATTGATCTGATAAAAAAGAATAGTCTGTAATAAAAGCAGATAGATCCGCGCAGTTGGGGGGGAGCAGAGATTTTGTGTAAAGTCGATGACTTGATTAGAGAGAACAGGAGAACAGCTGAACATTGTACCCCCCTCCCCTTGGCACCTACTGTCCCCAACCTAGCAAACACCCCTGACACCTCAAACTCCCCCCATGCACCCCACCTCACCCCATCAACCCATCTAGCTCTCCCCTGCTCTCTAATTCCCTCATCCACGCATTCAGCTTCACCCCACCTCAAACCGCTCGTCAAAACCCCCATGCAGCCCGCCCCACCTCCCTGCTGCTGACAGTGAGGCTGTAGCAGGTGGCGCTAATGCTTTTTATGGGGAGGCTGATTAACCGAGTCAAGTCAAGTCACTTTTTATTGACATTTCGACCATAACTTCTGGTACAATACACAGTAAAATGAGACAACGTTTTTCAGGACCATGGTGTTACATGAAACCGTGCAAAAACTAGACTGAACTACGTGAAAACAACACAGAAAAAAACTACACTAGACTACGGACCTACCCAGGATTGCATAAAATAGTCCAGGCATTACAATAAATAATAAACAAGACAATAGGCACAGTAGAGGACAGTAAGTTGGTGTCAGTCCAGATTCTGGGTATTGAGGAGTCTGATGGCTCGGGGGAAGAAACTGTTACATAGTCTGGTCGTGAGAGCCCGAATGCTTCGGTGCCTTTTCCCAGATGGCAGGAGGGAGATGAGTTTGCATGAGGGGTGCGTGGGGTCCTTCATAATGATGTTTGCTTTGCGGATGCAGTATGTGGTGTAAATGTCCATATTGGCAGGAAGAGAGACCCCGATGATCTTCTCAGCTGACCTCACTATCTGCTGCAGGGTCTTGCGTTCCGAGATGGTGCAATTTCTGAACCAGGCAGTGATGCAGCTGCTCAGGATGCTCTCAAGACAACCCCTGTAGAATGTGATGAGGATGGAGGGTGGGAGATGGACTTTCCTCAGCCTTCGCAGAAAGTAGAGACGCTGCTGGGCTTTCTTTGCTATGGAGCTGGTGTTGAGGGACCAGGTGAGATTCTCCGCCAGGTGAACACCAAGAAATTTAGTGCTCTTTACGATCTCTACCAAGGAGCCATTGATGTTCAGCGGAGAGTGGTCACTCTGTGCCCTCCTGAAGTCAACAACCGTCTCTTTTGTTTTGTTCACATTCAGAGACTGGTTGTTGGCTCTGCACCAGTCTGTTAGCCGCAGCTGTCTCATCGTTCTTGCTGATGAGACCCACCACGGTCGTGTCATCGGCAAACCAGATGAAGGGGATTGAGGAACATAGTACCTGGTTAACAGTTGGGCGTGGGGGGTGCGGAGTGACTGTTGGTATGATATCAACATCAACAGCATTGGTTCCAGATGTTGTGTGGCACTGAGATCTGAAAGAACTGATGGTAATCCAGTTTGGAAGGAGTTCACAATAAACCCAGTCTAAACCATTGTGTGGTGGTGATTTCAGATTCAGATGTATTTTTTACATCTATATGGAAACATATGGTGAAATGTGTCATTTGCGTTAACAACCAACACAACCTAGGGATGTGCTGGGGGCAGCCCACATTCCAGCAGTGAGCACGTTCAAGATGCTCAGCAGAACAACACACAACACAACAAGCAACAAAACAACAATAGCAAAACAAGCTCCATTCCTCCTTACCACCATCCCTCCCACAGACCCACTTACGCAGGTAGACCTCCGACTCCAACTCCACGGCGGGCCTCCAACTCCAGGTCAGGCCTCCAACTCCAGGACAGGCCTCCAACTCCAGGTCAGGCCTCCAACTCCAGGTCAGGCCTCCAACTCCAGGACAGGCCTCCAACTCCAGGTCAGGCCTCCAACTCCAGGACAGGCCTCCAGTCTCCAGGACAGGCCTCCAACTCTAGGTCAGGCCTCCAACTCCAGGACAGGCCTCCAACTCCAGGTCAGGCCTCCAACTCCAGGACAGGCCTCCAGTCTCCAGTTTCCAGGATTGGGCTGTGGGGCTTCAACTTCCAGACTTCCAACTGTCTTTCAGGCTGCTATCTTTGTTACTGATCCCCAGACTAGCTGATGATGGGTTTCTGAACTCTGGGCTCACCGACGGACTGGTCCTCATGTCTCCTGTTCACACAGACATCCAATACTGTGGATCCAGGTTAGGGGAGTGTTTTCTCCACCCATCTGTACTCTCAGCACCTCAAGAATCATTCCCTGGCAATAGATCAAAGCAAGCAGTTGACATAATTCTAATTCCATTTATTGGAATTGTTAGGCTGATGCATTTAGGTGGGATGACGGCAGACCTGAGCCCCTGATGAACAGGACAGAACCCAGAGGTGAATAGATTCTGCAATTAAAATGCACCACTGCAGCCTACTTCACTGCAATTAATGAGTTATTGCTGCATTATCTAACCAGTTCCATTAAAAAATGAGTCAATTAAGATGGCAACATTTTCATTATCAGAATTAATAAACCAATCATAAACGCTATCTTACCAATTAAATTTGTACAGTGAAGTGGGTAAATGAGTTCATGTTGGTGTTTGATCAGGGACTGGGCCAGTCATCTCTCTCTGGCTGTCTTATATCAGTCTGGGTTACTTCTCATCGAGCTATTTATTTCTCCTGTGCATCGTTCACTTCTGCATCTGGTAATTGGCTGGATCACTGCTGGTCTGTGACTGGGAATGGTGGCTTCAGCAGATAATCGTAACCTTATAAATGGCTGTGCACACCACGAATCCTCGGTGTCTCGGAGAGAGGGCTTACAGCATTGATTTCCATCAAAGGCTGCAGGTGAGGCCTCAATGCCCATAGCTTTGGAGTATGGCTTTAACCCGCATTCATTCCCCTCCTAGCGAGGCGCTTTGTGTGTGAGAGTCTTTAATTTTCTCTGCATTCCTCCTCCTGTTCTGTTATTAAACTTTAAAGCAAATATTTAAGTCCTGTGACTTAAATCGGAAGCATTGTAAGGTGAAGAGCTAAGTGTTGAATGCCGGCTACTTCTAAGCGAGGTGTAATTTTGCTGCAGGGTTGAAAAGATGCAATTTCTTGTCTGATGAGTCATTCCTGTCCTTTGATCCCTTGTCCTCGGCTTTGGAGCGCAGCAGGTTACGGCAGTGAAAGGACAGGAAGTGTTCAGGATGTTGAAGTGGTTTGGAGCTCTCTGTGCCACCATTTCACCCGTTAGCTGTGCAGACGACATTGGAAGTGCAGAAAATACTCTGTAATTGGCTGTGGACGTGAGGAAATAATGCTTTGAGTGACACGAGGATGATGTCAGTGGGTGTGATGGTGACCCGTGGGTGACAGCTGGTGGATGTGTAGGTGTCACTGAGGTACCATAGAGTGGTGGTTGGGAGATGTGGTGGCTGTGTGACATTGGTGGGAGTGACCCATGGGTGACAGGAGGTGGGCTTGTATGCTGGGATAAAAATTTGCAAGAACTTTTTGAGTGGATGAAAGGGTTCGTGAAGGTTGAAATGATGGTCAGCAGCTGGGAGCGGTCAGTCGGAGGGGACAGTGGGTGAGAATCTGCTCTTGCCAGGGTTGTGGCTGGAAGACGGACATCGAGCTTGGTCTTCAGGTGAAATTAATGCTGGTACTAAATCAAAGGCAGAGGTTCATCGAGTTGTCAGCAAGTCTGAGCATTTTAGAATTCAGTAACGAGATGGCCAAGGAACCGATAACAAAAAGGGAATAGGAGTGGAAAATACCATACAGTCTATGAGCTTGTAGATAAATAAGGCAGTGCAGGGAAGTTACTTCACATTTGACCTCTACCCACTGTCTGGCATTCAGCAAGCACCATGCTTGTGGAGTGGAGGGGGCCCACACTTAATCTTTTCTACCCAGATGCCTTCCTTACTCCAGGGTCACTGATGGTGGCCTCTGTCTCCTCTCTGGTTTATTGTTGTCACCCCTTTCCCCTCCATGTGCACACACTACCCTGATCCTGGGCAGCATCGTCCCACCACCTCCCATCTCCTAGACTATCCTCTGCCCCTGACAGCAGCTTCCCAACGTCTGATACCTCCGATGTTACTGCGGCTGCAGTGATGTGCGCTAGACCATTCGGAGAGCTGGCATGGTGATTACACTCTCTCCAAACTTCAGGCTTATCATCACTCTCTTAGGTGGCACAAAATTTGTTGTTTTCTGGTACAGAGCAAAGATGGAAAATTGCAATAAATTACAAAATGAATAAATAGTGCAGAAAGGAATAACCAGACAGTCTTCATGGTCCGTTCAGAAATCTGATGGCAGAGGGGAAGAAGCTGTTCGAAAATCATTGAGTGTGGGACTTCAGGTACCTGTACCCCCTCCCCAATGGTAGCAATGCGAAGAGGGAACGACAGGGAGGGTGGGGGTCTTTAGCGATTGATGTCACTTTCTTGAGTCATTGCCTCTTGAAGATGGTGGGGAGGTTTGTGCCTGTGATGGAACTGGCCAAGCCTACAACCCTCGGCAGCAACTTTGGATCCTCGGCACTGGAGTCATACTGCCTGACAGTGATATAACCAGTCAGAATCTTCTGATACTTCTAACAGATGTTTAAAAGTTAAAAAATTTGCCCCTCCCCAGCGGTTTGCTTCTGTTCTAAATAAATCCTGTTTACTGGGATTTACGTTCACTGAAACTGCATTTTCTTTATGGGCGGTTTAACCTTACTTGTGTTATTTAAGTGTTAATGTTCTGGAACACCATTTCCTGAGTCTGTAAATCTATTAAAGTTTCCTTTTCTATTACAAAATGTCCAGTTTCACTTGTCTGCACACCGTTGTGTGCCGGACCCTGTGACCACCTTGTCCTTGGTTCAGGTGATAAAGCATTCTGACATCACACCTAGTTTCCATGGTGATTCACTAACAGACTTTTCCCCTTGTTTCTATGGTGTGTGTAAATGCAAACGTTCCCCCCACGCCATGTCTGAGGAGGTGAGTGGCCTCAGTGGTTGTGTGGACCAGGCCCTCCTGCCACGGCCTTGCCTGTGGGGGCTGCCCACAGGTGGTGTGGGAGAGAGCAAAAGCGCGATAGGTGCTTTGGAATCGATGCTGGGTTGGGGGCTCGTCCCTGCAGGCCAGTTCCCCTGTCGGTTCCTACTTTCTAGTGTTCATTCCCTGAAAGACAAGCTGATCTGCTCTCGTCTGTGACTGACCCAGCGCAAGACAGGCTGATTTGCCCTTGACTCAGCTGACCCAGCCCGAAATGAGGAACTCCTCCGTGGCTCCAGGACAATATCTCATGCACTATCAATGTCGCTCAGGGACATGCTAATATTAGTTTGTGAATGTATGTGCTGTCATAACTGTGTGTGACTATATGTACTGTGTTTTGTACCTTGGTCCCGAGGAACAACGGTTTGTTTAAGTGTGTATGGTTGAATAACAATTGAACTTGGACTTCAACTTGAAAATGAATCTATTGTTTGAGATCAGTGAGCTGGCATTGGAACTGGGAAGAGTTAGATATTGAACGTGGCTTTCGGTGGAGGGAAGGTGGTAGGGAAGTCTGTGATGGGATGAACAGCTTGTAAAGAGTCACTGATGCAAGTGAAGGTGTGCTAGGACAGGCTGTGAAGGTTCAGGAGTCACAGCTGATCTGAAATCTGAGATGAGATTGGTGGGAAAAACTTGACAAGTTGGTGATATCTGTGGAGGTATTAGCAATGCTCGTGGTGAACTTCCATCAGAATTCACCATTGGGCTTCATTGGAGTTCTGAGAGAGGCCGAAGCTGAAAGTTCAGAATGGGAGAGGGATAGAGCATTAGGGTCACAGATAACTGGAACCTCAGAGTTTACCTGACATGCCACGGTTTTCAACATCCTGTAATCTTATTCAACTTTCCACCATCTGCTGGATTTTTTTTTAGCTTCCTGACTTCACGTTCCTCACCCATCCGAGATAGAGACATTTGATTCATTATCATCATAATTATGTGCCATGTCATATGAACATGGTCTTTCCATGACCATGATTGTTCTTGATAAACTTTTCCATAGGAGTGATTTGCCATTCTCCTTCTTCTGGGCAGTGTCCTTACAAGGCAGGTGCCCCCCAGCCATTATCAATACTCTTCAGAGATTGTTTGCCTGGTGTCGGTGATCACATAACCAGGACTTGCGATATGCACCAGCTGCTCGTATGACCATCCACCACCTGCTCCCTAGCTTGACGTGATCCTGTTCGGAGAGCTAAGCAGGTGCTACACCTTGCACCAGGGTAACTTACAGGCTAGTGGAGGGAAGGAGCGCCTTACAGCTCCATTGGTAGAGATGTATCTCTACCCTGCCACCCAATTTGATTATACTTTTCTAAGTTTCTCAACTACTGTGTCTTCATGTACTTTTCCACATTTTCATTAATATTCTGCCCTAATTTTTACAGCTATACATTATCAGAAGTCAATTTCTCTCATGTTACAAGACTCTCATTTGAACAGGAAGTTCTAACGAGCTTGTCAGGTAGGCTGGTTTTGAGGAGCTGGAAGATTGCCTGATGAGGGAGTTGTTTTCACCTTCACCCCTCCAAGATGAACTGCCTCTGGTTAATGAATGCATTTTTACTGGTGTTAATTTAGCTCCAGCAGTCGTGATAATTCATCAAAGCACAGCACTCTGGTCACTTGACAGCAAGTGCTGGTTTAATAATTTTTCTTTGCAAAATTAATCAAAATAAATGGCAATGGATCTCATTAAAGTGGAGGCTAATACTTCTGTAACCATTTGCCATTGTGAAAAATGATGCTGATTAAGGACTTCCTGTTTATAGATTCGAAAAAGTCGTTGATCTTTACATCAACCTCCGTTCCACTTATTTAAATTTAGCTGCGGCAATTAACGTTTCCCAGTGCTATCTTTCTTACACAAAAAATTCATTATGCTTATTCTGTTCAATTCCAATTTTAGTGGTGTGAGGTTCTTGTCATTTTGGGTTTGTTTGTTGTGGGACAGAATTTACTTTGGCACTACAATTCTTCCATTAGTTACTCGCAAAACTAATTTATTTTAATATTTTTCATATGCTGATCATTCAGATGCTAATTCCTTGCATACATCTCTGAGATGCTAGTGGACACCTTGGACTTAGGGTTAAGCATATTAATTGAGACATGACGTTCAAAGAGAAGTCCTGCCATTTGTCATTACCCACGAAATATATCAGGTCTGACTTGCTTGTGTTGCGAATCAATTATTGTCTGACAGAATTGTTTAGAGTACACGAACTTGCTCATTAACCATACCCCATTGTTTTTTACCTTGCGTTGGCCCCACATTCACTGGGCAGCTGCCCATTTAATTGTGCTGGCTGAACGGTGTGGCCTTGTCCAAGTCTGGTGACCTATGAAATATGTATTGACCTCAGTTTTCTTTCTTTGATCAGTTGTTAGCGGAAGTGCACTATGCTCTAGGCAGTCTTTGGTAATGTATATCCGTAGCACTGTAGCAAACATTTCATATTTGTCAGTGATAATAAGCCTAATTCTGATTCATTCCTTCATTCAGCTTATAAATTGCTGAGATCTTGGGGATGAGTTCCAAACTGAGAACACGCTTCCCATTCCTCTCGCTCATGGACTTTGGGATGTGCCTCTGATTTCAGTGTAGGATTGTTGCAGGGACGTGCGGCCTGCACCATCGTTACTGCCTCCCTAGGACCACTATTGCCGTAAATTCAACGGCGCACTTGTCCTGATGTCCTCACTGAAGTGGTGAGAGGCTCCCACCCCTCCAATCACATTACTCAGGGGTCTTCCTGCTAAAGGTAGTAGGCCCCAGGTCCAGTACTGAACCCTGCCTGTGTGTCCCTTTGCAACCCAGCTATATTCTTGTACTGCAGGTGCATTTTAAACTGGGCAGCTTCGGAGACAGCTGAACGTTAGCCTGTATCTCAGCGATTAAGGAACAGCTTTTTTCCCCATGAATACAAACTCACTATATTTTAAATTTCTATTTTTACACTATTTATTTAATTTGGTTAATATATCTATTGTAACTCACAATTTTTTCCTATTATTATGATTGCATTGTACTGCAGCCGCAAAGACAACAAATTTCACGACGTATGTCGGTGATATTAAACCTGATTCTGATTTAGAGCATTCGGGAAGTATGTGGAGGCTGTGTAGAGGGTGCGGACGATGTTCACTGGGATATTACCTGGATGGGAATGTACTTTTCTCTAAATAGTACTGGGACTATTTTTCCTGGAGCACTCGAGGCTGAGGGATGACTTGACACAAATATATAAAATATTTAAAATATAAAAAATAAATAAAATATATTTTTATATATAAAATATTTTGTATAAAATATATAAAATAAAGGTAGTTGGAGACTTTTACTGAGTGGAAATGTCGAACTTTAAAGGGCATGGGATAACTGCAGAGGGATGAAGTTTAAAGGACAGTTGTGAGGTGAGATATTTTACACAGAGAGAGGTGGGTGCCCGGAACACACTGCTGGGCAATGGCTGGTAGCAAATAAGATAACTACATTTCAAAAAACATTAAGACCAGGGGTTCCCAACCTTTTATTTTGTGTCATCGATCAATACCATTAAGCAAGGGGTCCCCTGCTTTAGACAGACACATGCACAGTCAGAAGATGGAGGCATGGACCATATGTGGGCAGGGGGGATTAGTTTCGATTGGCATCATGGTTGTCGGAGATGTTGTGGGCTGTAAGGCCTGTTTTTATACAGTACTGGTAGAGCGTGCTCCAGGAGTCCGATCGGCCAGTCTTGCTCCTGCTTCCCACGTTCATATCTCACCATTTAACCCCTGCCCCTCATCTTAGTTTTGGAGTTTAACTTTGTCTTCTCGCCAGGAGATTGATGTGTGATCAAATGGATTGAATCAGACTTGTAGTTATTGCAGTGTGACACCATTAGTTGTAACAACTGTTCATTCATAATTATAATCCATCTTACACAGCTCCAAGGGTCTTCAACAGAACAGCAGTAAATAAATGCCACTTAATTTAGAAATAAATTTATTTTATTACCAATGTTCCCTCTAATTTTTTTTTTACAGCTACTCTGAGCAGGAAGTTTTTCCACGGCCTGAAAACTGCACGGCACTTTAAATGATTTTTTTTGGCAGTGTACATGCTATAAATATTTAGAATGAAAATGGAAAAATCACATACTTGTGATTTTATTTATTAATGGAAGGGTATAATGAAATACAATACAGCAAAGGAAATATTTTATGTTTTGTAAAGTTTTACTAGCTGCGTCCACTTCCAACTGCACAGCAACAAAGGCTCTGCGTTTCAGTTACTGCACGGCCGTGCACCTGCGCAGTTTAGACTGAATAGTGTTGATTACACATGACTGCCCTATCATGACAATATGACTGATACAAGGATAGTAAATTACTATAGGAATCACTCCACATTGATCAGTGAAAGATCCCTCGTTTTTTAACCTTCAGCATGGTTCTATTCCACACATCTCTATAGACGTATGAAAGTGTGTTCTTGATGCAGAGAGGTGGGAATATAAATTGTTTATAATTGGGGTTGACATGTGGTAAACAAGGTTGTGAACAAATAAACTCTTCGCGGGCTTCAAGCTGGGTACAGGTATCAAGATTTCCTCTTTGTTTACCTGCAGGGCAGTTTACCAGTTGTAACTGGATGCCTTTACTATATTCAACATGTAGTAAGAGTTAACCTGCTTTCTTCTGCCCGGGATAATCTCCCTCGCCACTCATTCCATCGCTAACCGTGAGGACAGGTGGCTCCGCCATCGCCCCTTAAGTTTCGATTTACAGCTCTGAGCGTGAAATTTTGACATGGTCTGAAAACTGCGGAGCGCAGAATGTAAAAGAAAACTCCAGCTACACGGCAACAAAGGCGATGTGCACGGGAGGGTTTCAGCTACAGTGTGGCCGTGCACCCACACAGCATGGAGGGGCAGTGATGGTTCCAGTGCCAGTGTGACTCTATCAGCAGTTTATTAGGCTGCATATTCATATTGGGGTTGACATGGTAAACAAGATTATGAACAAATAAACCCTTCTCAGGCTTCAAGCTGGGTATAAGTATTGATTATAACCCATGTTTTGATGACAAAGTCTGCCATCTTCTTCAAGGATTCACCTACTTCGAAATATCGATACCCATACCCGGCTTAAAGCCCAGGAAGAGTTTGCTTGTCATATATGCCATGAAAGCACTAAATCCTTTTTCAAGACTGTGAACAGTCCTCTGTGAATCTCCCCTGTTACTGATCAGTATCTGTTTAATGAACTGGGAGTTTTTAAGGAGAAAGGGAAAGTCTATTAGGACGAAAGAGTCTGGCGCTCTTTAATAGAACAATTCGATTTTGTCAGAGTCTAATGGCATCTGCTGGTTCCCTCTCCTTTTATAAATAGTTCTAATTGTTCTTCAAAGCACAGTGATTGTTTTTGTCTGCTCACTGAGTGTGAACCTCCTCTGGACTCAGCGCTATGATTATCTTTATTTATTTGTCCATGGGATGTGGAGGTTACGGGTAGTTTCAGCAGTCGATGTGTATCTGGCATTTTGCAAGACTATGAACTTTTTCAGTCTTATGGTTGATATTGTCGCCCGCTCTTTCTCATCGTTTCTTGTGCGTGGGAGGGGGATATGGGGGCCAATGTTTTTGTTGTGTTGTGCGTGGGGGAGGATTTTTGGGGGGGGGCTGTTGATGACCATGATGGGGTTTTTTTGCACGGTGGAGGGGGGTATGCTGTTTCTCTCTGAACTGCCCTTCCATGCTCTTCTTTGTTTTGTGGCTATCCGGAGAGGAAGAATCTCAGAGTTGTGTACTGCCTACATACTCCGAGAATAAATGTGAGCACAAAGAATGAATGTTATCAGTTTGGAGTCACATGGGGGGCAAAATTCCCTTCAATTTTTTTTTTACAGACCAACCACAAAACCAGTTTTATGTGGCCTGAAAACTGTGTGACACTTTAAATGATTAAATGTTAAAATTCCAGCCACACAGCAACAAATGCTATATGTGTGGGAGCATTTCAGTTACTGTCTGGCCATGCACCCTTGGAGGGAACAGTGCCTGTTGGCTGCAGGGTTCACTTCCCTGAAGGCCTGGGGTGAACCAGCCTGGATTTGTGGACACAGATAATTCCATGTCACTGTTCCCGAGGCCAGCTTCATGTTAAATTTAAAACGTATTTCGTAACTTGAATCTAAACTCTGCATTTTCTGCAGAGGAGGACAGTGTCTCTGGAATATTGGCCTGGTACACTCAGCTGTGGATCATAGGCACAAGAGTTTTCTGCAGATGCGGGAACTCTTGAGAAACACACACAAAATGCTGAAGGAACTCAGAAGGTCAGGCAGCATCAATGGAGGAGAATAAACAACCATCTGCCTCACCTGTATGTTTACAGATGGGGATTGTAAGGAGGGATCTAATTGTATCTGTGTGAACCTCTGGCGTTCCAACCCCCACTACACCAGAGCTTCCCCCTTGCACGGATATTTCCCCTAATGATATGTGTCTTCCCATCTTCTGCTGGTGTTCCAATGTGTGGAAGTACAAGCCAAGTGGGCTTGTAGAGAGAAAAAAATCCACTCAACTTCCCCTGCCCCATCATTGAGATTTTTCTGCAACCTGTGGACTCCTTTCAGAGACTCTTCAACTCAAGTTCTTGATATTTATTGCTTGTATATCAGGCCTTAATACAATAATATATAGGAGCAGAATTAGGCCGTTGGGCCCATTGAATCTTTTCCACCATTTCATCATGGTAGATCCAATTTTCCTCTCAACCCCAGTTTCCAGCCTTCTCCCCATATCCCTCATGCCCTGACTAATCAAGAACCTATCAACCTCTGCCTTAAATGTACCCAATGACTTGTCCTCCACAGCCGCCTGTGGCAATGAATTCCACAAATCCTCTGCATCATTAACTATTCCTATTTCTTTCTTTTTGTATTTGCACAGTTTGTTGTCTTTTACTCACTGGTTGTTGCGGTCTTTCATTGATCCTATTGTGGCTACTGTTCTATTATGGATTTATTGAGCATGCCCACAAGAAAAAGAATCTCGGGGTTATATGCGGTGATGTATACGTACTTTTACTTTTCAACGTTGAGTTCAGAAGGCGGATTGTTCTCACCAGTGTTGGGGCGAGTGAGAGTGTGTGCATGTTGATTGCGTCGGAGACCAGTTCAGTCCAAGGATGTGCTAGGGACAAGGGCTCAAGTTGCCACGCACAAGGCGCCAACATAGCATGCCCAAAAGATAGCAACCCTAAAGAGTATGTGGGAGGAGACCGAAGCAGCTGGAGAAAACCCACACGACCAACAGGTTCAATAGGTACATTTAATGTCAGAGAAATGTGTATCTTCTTTTTCTTCACAAACATTCATGAAAACAGAGGAGTGCCGCAAAGAATGAATGACAGTTGAACGTTAGAACCCCAAAGCTCCCCCAACTCCCCCCTCCCACGCACAAGCAGCAGTAAAGTAACGATCCACCCCCCACCAGCAAAGAAGCATCGGCACCCTCCACCGAGTACTCAAGCATCAGTAAAGACACAGACTTTCAGTACCCCAAAAACTACTCGTTCACCTGGTAATTTGACATGCTACAGGCTCTCTCTCTCCCTAGTAAGGGAAAAAGAGCTGTCCCAGTTTCACAGCAAGAGGGGAGACATATCAAACAACTCGCTGATTTATGATGCTAAAAGTCAGCTGCGTTGCTTTTTCCAAACTCTGTGCCCAGAGAGTCGGCACCAAAAAGCTGCAGCTCTCCAGACACTGCAGTCCACTCCAGTGTCCACTCCAGACACTCCAGGCTCTGCAATCCCCGGCAGCTAACCCCTTACTCCCGATGTTCCTGTTCTCCTGTGACGCTTCAGTCAGGGGCACCGGCCTAGAATCAGCACGTCTCCAGAGTCACGGCAATCTGGAGCCCCGAAGGTGCGCTCGCCTTCCAGGCCGCATCCTTGGGATATCAAAAAGCAGCCGGTCGTGAGACCCTGAGAGCGGGTTCCACTCCCGCAAAGAACTGAAGTCAGAGTGTAACTCCAGGTCAGGGACCCTTCAAAATGGAAAAAGAGATATCAAAGACAGAACTAGAGCTGTTTCTGAAGATGCAAGCAAAGGAGTCACCGTTTAGCGCCATCGTGACTTCACTCTGCCTCTGTACGGTCACGGGGAGAATGTACAAACTTCTTACAGACAACCCCGACTGCGATCGTTGGCATTACACTAACTGCTATGCTACTGTGCCATCCACCGATTCTGTCGGCACCAGGGTCACCGTTCTCCATATTGTCTCTCATCAGCTTTGCACCAGCTCTTATCTAATAGCAATGGTTAATTTTTACAGGTTTTGGATGCAGAGTTTATGGGCTAACAACTTGGAGCAGGCAATTTCATTTTGACATGCAGTGCACTAAATGCATCAATAAAATACTGAAATGGGCTTTTAACTATCATCAGTATTAATAATAGTAGTTAAAAAGCCTATTTTAGCGCCTTAGTAATTGAGAAATGTTCCCATTTCAGAAAGGGGCCAACTATAATTGGGTTTTCCCCACACAGGGACAAAGAGCCTCGTTTTTCTCTCCTTCCAAGAAAAGCAGACTTCACATAAAAGGTGAAAATTGATCAATTTTGTAGAAAGAAAAGCATTGGCTCCTGACATTGTTCTGAACATGATGTCACGTGTCCAGAGCTGCAGAATAATTTTACATCTAATGACACTTTCACCAAACCCACAAGCAAAAGATTTCCAGCTGCTTTCTGCTAATTAGCAGAGCAATAAATTCTCCGAAGTCAAGCCGTAAATAAGAGCTATTTTCATAAAGCAAGAGCGTTATGTCATTTCTCGGTTGTGTGGGGGATGAAGATGGTGATGCCCTAGGGAACTCCAGTCTTGTCTGAGTGTAACATCGATGGCTAATGTTTGATTGAAGAAGTAAAAGAGATCGGTAGCCGGTATCTCTGGTCATTCCTGTTAAAAAGTGCAGCACTGAAACCTGTTTTTTTTGTGTGTTTTTTCTCTCTGTGAGTTTTATCTTGCACTTGCTAGTTTCCCAACAGGGCGGTAGATGACTCGCAGTGCAAACACGAGGCATCTGTATCATGTCATCAGACGTAGGGCTTTAAATCAACGATGGGAGAGTATTGTGGACAGGGGTCACAGTTCTGACCAGTTAAGGGTCAGGGTCCCAGGCAGTTTATTCGTTTGAACAGAAAAATCTCCTCACTTTACACATTATCTGTGGCAGTATCTCACCCTCCTTCCAATTCCCTCTGTAGTCAGTCTGTGCTCTGCAGATTCAAACCTTTGTGAAGTTGAAAATACTTAATTCAGGAATGCAGTTAATTGCCAACAATGGACTGAGCACTCAGACTATGAGGGGAAGGAACAGAGGCATCTCTAAAATTAATTGCAATATCAGGGATTGCTGAGTACCCTGTTTCACAGAGACATGGCTCACTCCCAGCACTCCAGCCTGAGGGCTTCACCTCGAATGCATGGACGGGATAGAGACGTCTGGTAAAGGCAGAGGCATCTGCTTCATGATTAAATCGTGATGGTGCAGACTCAATGGGCTGAATGGCCTGATGCTACTCCTATGTCTTATGGTCTTATGGCAGTTCTATCTTAGTCCTCTGACGTGGACCATCTGGTGGTATTGCATTCTGTCTGCTGAGGGAGTCATTCCACCCCTGGTCAACATCGCCCTGGTGCTGGAGAATCTGAGCACTGTAATGAGCAGTCACAAGACCGCCTTCTCGATTATTGCAGGGTCTTCAACAAGGCCCACTTGAAGAAGACTCACACCAACTACCTCCTACATATCACCTTTGGAACCAACATATTTGACCACTGTTACAGTATCATCAAGAATGCTTACTGTGCCACCCCACACCCACACTTTGGAAAATGGCTTGGCAGTACTTCTGCACCCAGCGTGCGGCAGACACTGAGGACCACAGCACAACTGGAGGAGCACCTACAGGGCTGCTTTGAGTCGGTGAAGTGGATACGATTCATCCTTGAGTCTGAATGAATATGTCACAGTTATCACCAACTTCATCAAAATCTGGATGGATGATGTGTGCCTTCGAGAACATACTGGGCATCCTAAAAGAGAGAATTACAATACACCTATGTGAATCCCTGGAGCATCGGGTGACCCTGTGACTTCTGTCTTGGAGGCAGACACTGAGCACCAGTGGTGAGGGCCACAAATGTCTGGTCAAGGAAGGCGAAGGAATGCCTACAGTACTGCTTTGATCAGTGGACTTTACATCCACGATGGACTAAATGGCTCAATTCTGCTTCTATATCTTACAGTCTTACATTCCATCAGGAAGGAGGACTAACGCACACAATGAGTTAGCAACATTGTTTTCCCTTTCCCCGCTAGATATCTGAAGGGTCCATAGATGCGTGAACATTGCTTTGTTATTCCCTTTCCTGCACTATTTGCTTATTTATGTAATTTATAGATGGTTATGCCTTGCACTGCACTGCTGCTGTTAAACAAAAAATTCCATACGTCAGTGATAATAAATCTAATTTAGATGAAGTGAGGCTGGGTTGCTCTGCCCTGTGTTGTATCGGTTCCCACAGCACTGACTGTTGTTGTTTTCATTGTTGGACTGTCCGGTCGAAGACTGGGGAATGTCGTGTCATGACCTTTACCCTGATAGCTTTGACCTCGTGTAAACACAGGAATGAACACACACGCTCACTGATGGATTCGAAGTCAGAGAGTGAGGTCGAGCCGAGGTGCTAGATTCATCTTTCAGCCCAGCAGTTGTGTGATGAACCCTGAGAATGTTTCCAACCAAATCGCACCTTCACGCTCGATTTCTGTACGGGCGGTGCTTTTATTTACGGCTAGAAGTTTGCATTCACCCTTCTCAAAGAATTTCCTGCCTGCTGTTCTGTTATTTTTTAGCAGCCTGTTAATATTGTGTCTGAAAATTCCAGTGGTTCCAATTTCTGTTCACTTCATTATAACGGTGATTGTGTTCACTGAATTGAAATGATCGTTCGCACAGAATCAAAACTGGAATGAGGCCATTCAGCCCACCAGTAGGAATCTTGCCCCAATAAAATTGCTGTTTGACTTCCAATATAGAGTGGTTGAAGACAAGGTGCCTTTCATTAACGTTCATGTCGGTTGACACACCCAAAAAGCTGGAGGAATTCGACAGGTTCTCTGGAAATGAAAGAAGAGTCGACGTTTCAGGCCAAGACCCATTCTTCACCATCAGGAAGGAGGTACAGGAGCCTGAAGGGTCACACTCAGTGGTTTAGGAGTAGCTTCTTCCCATCCGCTATCAGCTTTCTGAACACACATTGAACCCATGAACACTACTTCACTATCTTATTTCATCTTTTTGCACAACTAATTTAACTTTTTAAAAATATATATATATCGTTGTTCTTTCCATCCCTTATGGTGCATCGGGCACCAACCTTTCCGTTTCTTTTGCTTCTTTCTCTGTTTTTTAAGAGGCTGGGTTGCTAGCTCGACGTTCAACCTGACACAGATGGAAGACGTGCAAGGACCCCACTGGATTCATATATAGATATCCTTGCTGTAATTGAGTTTTTTTGATATTATGTATTACAATGAACTGCTGCTGCAAAACAACAAATTTCTCAACATTCGCTGATGATACTAAACCTGATTTTGATTAGGTTTTTAGTCTCCATAGATGCTGACTGGCCTACTGAGTTCCTTCAGCATTTTGTGTGTGTGTTGATTGGATTTCCAGTTTCTGCAGATTTTCTCTTGTTTGTGATTGGATTACTACTCTGCAAAGACTGTTCTAGGGATGCCTTCCCTGAAGAAGTTTAAATCTCCCCTTTGATGGGAGTTCAGTGAAACTCTCTTTCACTGCTCCCCCTCTGTGATCCCTGCTGCTGTCCGTCCTGCTGAAGAGTTTTGGCTCGAAATGTCAACTGTTTACTCTTTTCTGTAGATGCTGCTTGGCCTGCTGAGTTCCTCCAGCATTTTGTGTGTGTAACTTACCAACCTGTGAGCCTTTGGACTGCGTGAGGGAACCAGAGGAAGCGTGCATGCTCACAGGGAGAACGTCAAACAGTAAATATCATATGTCGGTCAATGATAATAAACTAGATTCTAATCATTGTGGCCAGCTGTGCCAGAGCTGTTGTTGAAACTAGGTTGGCAGGGGGATGGGAACCAGAGAGAGAGGACAGAGGGTGGAAAACTTGGTGTAAAGAGGCAGAATAGGCAGTGGACAGGGCATCACACACAAAATGCTCTTGTTTGTGAGTGGACGGGGCATAACTGCGGTCAGTTAGATGCTGGAAATCTGGAGCGACACTCAAAAGTCCCGAAGGACGTGTCACGTTCATATTGACTGAATAATTCCCTCCTTAGATGCTGGCTGACCTGCTGAGTTGCTCCAGCTCTTTCTGTGTGGGATTAGGTTGCTCACGTTACTTTACAGCAGAACTAGTCAGTAATTACATTCGGATTTCTCACTTCATGTGATATCATTTGATTCCATTTGTGATGTTCAGCGAATCCCTCGGAGGGGGCAAGGCACCGAATCCCTGGCAGTAACCGTGGAGTTTCCGTGCTAGACAGCCGGTGTGCGCATCCTAAACGAGCCATCAGTTTACCGGTTAAATGATGCTGAATACTGACGGACTGCTGCATCCGCCAACACAATCTACCCAGCCCAGCACTGGATTGGAAAGCTACTGACTACACTAAAGCATTCTTTTTAAATCCAATTCAAAACAACTCAAAGGGAACAGTCATTTAATGTAATTTGCATTCCCTGTAGCTATTTCTCACGTGTGTCAACAATGAAATGTATACCAAGCTGGGAGAATTTTGAACTCTGCCTGTTTAAATCTGTTTAATGTATTCCTAATATAGTGTGCTCTGGGCCGAGCAGCAGATGTGCACGCGGGAAGCATTATCTGTGGCTGTACAGGCCGGCGGAGTTAGAGAACAGAGAAACGCCCTGCTGGAGGTCAGTGAGAGTGAATGGTATCTAGTCCACGTTAACAAACAGAAAGCAGCCCCCCTTCTCCCCCCCCCCCCCCCCCCACCATTCCTGGCCCGGAATTCCGGAGGGATTGGTGGAATTCCATATTGTCCATTCACCCCTTGCATCTTCTTGGGAAAACAGGTAGGAATTCTGCTGGAGCTAAAAGAAATTTGTTTCAGGCATGATAACTTATTAATATCTAAATTCCATACCTTTGGAGACCGTTGTTATTGTGGTTGCTCCTCTCTCCACCCTGTGGTGCATCGGACGGCAACCTTGCCGTTTCTTCAGCACTTATGTCTGTTTTTTTTATAAGGCCGAGTTGCTAGTTCAACGCTCAACCCAACATGGATGTTAAATGTACAAGGAACCGGCCGGATTTGAACACTGGACCAGTCTCCTTGAATTCTGGTGTGGAAATCATTACGCCACTGGCCAGCAGAATGCCTTTGGAGATATTGTTGTATTTAAATGTAAACTTTTTTGTTCATGGTGCTCATCTGGGTGAAAAACACATGACTGCCACTCATTGCTGCCTGAGCTGCTGAGTTCCTCCAGCATATTGTGTGTGTTCCGTTACTGCCACTGTTCAGGTCTAAAATTATTCTTAATTCCGGAGGATTTAGGAGCTTTAAAGTCCTAACATGAAGGCATTCCTGTACTATCTAGTTCAATTCGTCACCATTTGCAAGTCTCTTTCCCCATGTGGTGGCTGCAGAACAGGGCAAACGAGGTTGTTTTTACGCATTGCCTCTTGAGATGGTTTTGAGGGTGTGATTGGCCAGCACGGTAGGGTAGCGGTTAGCACAATGCTTTACAGTTCAATTCCCGCCACTGTCTGTAAGAAGTTTGTACGTTCTCCCTGTGACCACACGGGTTTCCTCAGGCTGCTCCGGTTTCCACCCACAGCCCACAGACGTACCCGTTGGTAGGTTAATTGGTCGTTGTTAATTGTCCCATGGTTAGGCTAGGGTTAAATTAGCCGATTGCTGGGCAGCATGTCTCAAAGGGCTGGAAACGCCTATTCTGCACTGTAGCTCAGTAAATTAATAAATAAATAACCCCTTTTATTTACGCTAACCTCCACTTTGCCGTGCCAACACACGTTACAGTGAAGTTAAATAATTCAGCAGTTAAATATTTATACATTCATTTCAACATGCAGCACTGACTCAAAATTCAAAGTGAATTTATTGTCACCATGTACAACCCTGAGATTCATCTTCTTGCAGGCATCCACAGTTGAACAAAGAAATACAACAGAATCAATGAAACACTATGCACAAAGACCAAAAAATCTGTAAAATGAGACAATATGCAGAAACAAAAAACAGCTGCTGCCATACGGCAAAAGGTACATCTCCATGAAATATTGGCGTAGGGAAGCCACATCCATCATCAGAGACCCCCACCACCCAGGCCATGCTCTCTTCTCGCTGCTGCCATCAGGTAAAAGGTTCGAGAGCCTCAGGGGTCACACCACCAGTTCAAGAACAGTTACTACCCCTCAACCATCAGGCTCTTGAACAAAAGGAGATAAATACGCTCATTTGCCCATTCCTTGAGAAGTTCCCACAACCAATGACCTCACTTTAAGAACACTTATCTGATTATCTCATGTTCTTGTTATCTATCGCTATTTATTTATATTTGAATTTGCATAGTTTGTTGTATTCTATACTCTAGTTGATCATTCATTGATCCTGTTATAGCTACTATTCTATAGATTTGCTGAGTATGCCCGTCAGAAGATAAATCTCAGGGTTGTATATGGTGACATAGATGTACTTTGATAATAAAATTGTTTTGAACTTTGAAATAAATGAAACTGATAATGAGTTGTAGGGTTCTTGAAAGATGAGGCTAAAATTAAATATTCCTCTAAGTAATTTTTCTTGAAATGGTTTTCAGAATAAATAATAACTTAAATAGATAACCTGCATTTTGCAGCACTCTTTGCAGGCTCAATTTCTCAAAGCACGTTACAATAAATAACGTCTGTTCAGTGTGTAGGGTCTGTCCGGGGCAAAGAGTTGTGTTTCTTCACATAATCAGGGGCTACCATAACTGATTGTAAATGAATCCCTCCATTTAAAGCTGTCGATTACATCACTTCACATTTTTAATACTTCCTTGTAATGGGATGCTCTTGTTGAAGTTTTAATTGGGCCTGCACCTGCAGACTGTACGGTAGTTAAATGTGGATTTGCATTGCTGAACTGTTTAAGCACCTTGGCAGTTCGTGACAGTTCACGAGTATTTCATGTCATGTTGCAGAAGTTGGGTTTTGCTGAGTTTTAACTAAGTAGCCCTCTTGCTCCGTTCCCCAGAGATGAAGCCAAATCGCGACACACTGCACAATGCATCTGGCACTAATGCATTCACAGAATAACGCAGCAGTGTCTGTAGACAACAATGTAACGGGCTGATCAAGTGGACATTGCACACGTAACAGCCATTGAAGGGAATAGTTGGTATTTTGCATGTCTTTAGAACAGCCTCCTTCCTGACTAAATGGGGCTCTGACACCAAAGGTTCTAATAGCCCATTTAGCAGACTGCTGGAGCCGCAGTGTGAGAGTCCCCTGCTGCTCCGCCTTTGCAGCACTTTGCACAGGACTTTCTGAAGGAATGCTACATTCTGAAAACCATCTGTCACTCCGAGACAGGGCAATGTGTCAAAGCTACAATTAATGGCTTCAGCATCTGGAAGGGGGTCAGCATGCGTGAGTGGGCCGGCTGAAAGGCAGACAAGAGGCAGGAGGAGATTAGAAAGGGCAGCGCTTTGTACGGGCAATGCTTTCTGTCTCGGTGCAGCTCAGCAGCCATTTCTTTGTTGGAGTAAATGATCGCAGGTCTGGGTCACTGCAGGACTCACTCCCCCAGAGCACGCTGGGTGGGAGAGTGCCCTTCCCCAGCTGTGGTTCTCAGGCAGTGTTGCAGTGGAGTTGTACTGAGAGGCAGTTTCTCCAGTGGGAACCCCAGGAAACTTCGGGCTCCGGCACCATCCATGCAGCTGCACAGGATGACGTTAACTTTTTACACAAGATTTGGTCAAATCTAAGCTCTACGTTGTTCCCGGATTACTCTGGCTACGTGTAAAGTCTGGATTCACGGACAGATATTTCACTCGGCAGGATAGGGTGTTTGGCCCAGGCTGCAGAGTCTCGGGATGAGGGATTAATTATCTGAGAAACGCGGGTTCACTAAGTGTTGTGAATTTTGGACTATCTGCAAGATTAAGATTGAGTAATGTTTGGACACCAATGTTCTCAAATTGTGGCAGACTGGAGCCTGGGGACCATACAACAGACCCCGAGGGTCGTACAACAGACTCCAGCGACCGTACAACAGAGTCTGGAGGCCACGTACTGGATCCTGGGTTGTGTATAATGCACCCGGGGGGGGGGGGGGGGTGCTGTATAATTAACTCCCAAGTGAGCTATATAATGTACAGGGGTCTGTTTAACAAACTCTGGGGTGGGGGGCTGGTACGACTGAGTTCAGCTCACAGCTGTGTACTCAGCCCCCTGCTGTACTCACTGTACACTCATGATTGTGTGGCCAAGTTTCCATCAAACTCAATATATAAGTTTGCTGATGACACCACAATTGTAGGCCGTATCTCAGGTAATGATGAATTTGAGTACAGAGATGAAATTAAGAACCTGGTGGCATGGTGCGAAGACAATAACCTATCCCTCAATGTCAGCAAGACGAAGGAATTGGTTGTTGACTTCAGAAGGAGTAGTGGACCGCACGACCCCATCTATATCAGTGGTGCGCAGGTGGAACAGGTCAAAAGCTTTAACTTCCTCGGGGTGAATATCACAAATGACCTGACTTGGTCTAACCAAGCAGAGTCCACTGCCAAGAAGGCCCACCAGCGCCTTTACTTGTTGAGAAAGCTGAAGAAATTTGGCCTGTCCCCTAAAACCCTCACTCATTTTTATAGATGCACCGTAGAAAGCATTCTTCTAGGGTGCATCACAACCTGGTATGGAAGTTGTCCTGTCCAAAACCGGAAGAAGCTGCAGAAGATCGTGAACATAGCCCAGCACATCACACAAACCAATCTTCCATCCTTGGACTCACTTTACACCGCACGCTATCGGAGCAGTGCTGCCAGGATAATCAAGGACACGACCCACCCAGCCAACACACTTTTTGTCCCTCTTCCCTCCGTGAAAAGGTTCAGCAGCTTGAAGATTTGTAAGGCCAGATTTGGGAACAGCTTCTTTCCAACTGTGATAAGACTGCTGAACGTATCCTGACCCGGAACTGAGCCGTACCTTCCAAATATCCGGACCTGACTTGCACTACCTTACTTTCCCTTTTCTATTTTCTAATTATGATTTATAATTTAATTTTTTTATTGTATTTACTTCGATGTGTACTCCAAGGAGCACGAAGCGCAGAATCAAATATCGCTGTGATGATTGTACGCTCTGGTATCAACTGTTTGGCAACAATAAAGTAAAGTAAAGCTTCACAGGTACCTTTATTTATGACTCCTCCTGGCAGGTTGGGGAAATGTTCTGATCAGTTCTTTCTTTCTGGAAATGGAAATGTCCTTGATGACCTGTCCTGGGAATTATCACTGAAGACAGGTGATGAAGACTAAAGCACACTCGCTTCCTCCAGGATAGAGTTTCTAAGCTGATTTATGATGTGTTCTGAACTTCCTGTTCATTCCCAGTACTGAACCTATTCAGCACAGGAAGCAAAGGATTTTTATATTTTAACTCTGTATTTTTGTATTTGCGCAGTTTGTCTTCTTTTGCACATTGGTTGTTCGACAGTTCTTGCTAATGTATGTGTTTCACAGACTCATAGTATTTTATTTTTCCTGTAAGTGCTTGGGGAGTCATGGTGGTGTAGCGGTGAGCGTAGAACTATTATGGTGCAGTGACACAGGTTCAATTCCCACTACCGTTTGTACAGAGATGAGAAGTTAATATGATCTCCCCGTGCCCGAGTGGGTTTCCTTCGGACACTCTGGTTTCCTCCCACATTCCAAAGACATATGGGTTAGTAGGTTAATTGGTCACAGGGGTGTAATTCATGCCACAAGCTCTTTGGGTTGGAGGGGCCTATGACCGTGCTGTGCCTCTAAATTTAAAAAATATTCAAGGTAGTATATGATTTCATATACAAACTTTGACAATAAATCTTCCTTGAACTTCGAAAGGAAGGTCTGCACCAACATTCGAAGGAGCCTTTTTGATTTAAGACGTGCTGTAATGGCTTGAAGGGAGGTTAGCCAGCTAGGCCTGACTTAATACTTTCATTCAGAAGTGTAGGGACGGTAGTCTGCATCTGACCTTCATTGTCACAACAGTTCCATCCCAAAAAACAACGCAGTCATCCTCGTGTAAAATTCAATCTATAATTTTATTGTTTATGCAGCCAGTGCGGGTAGCTTGCTGCGAAGGGCTTGTATTTATAAATGTGATGAATCGCCTTGTACAGATCCAATGTAATTAATCCCAACCATCCGTTCTTTTGCATAACCTTCAATTTGGGATGAGAGACATTGTTTATGTTCAATTACAGCTGAACTGGAGATGACATCTAATAATTTATTCTACTGTTGTAACTCGCTGTCACTGCTAACTCTAGCACATTTTATCAAAGCGTCGAACCCTGACCCCCAGCACTCTCTTTTCTTTCCAACTCACACCACCATGCTGGGTCCTGGGTGGGGAAGGAAAGGACGTCTGGGCTGAGAACTGAAAAAGACTACAGCCTTCAACCACCCTGGCTGAGGGTAACCCCAGATCACACCCAACCACCCTGGCTGAGGGTAAACCCAGATCACACCCAACCACCCTGACTGAGGGTAAACCCAGATCACACCCAACCACCCTGACTGAGGGTAAACCCAGATCACACCCAACCACACTGGCTGGGGTAAACACCGATCACACCCAATCACACTGGCTGAGGGTAAACCCAGATCACACCCAACCACACTGGCTGAGGGTAACCCCAGATCACACCCAACCACACTGGCTGAGGGTAAACACAGATCACACCCAACCACCCTGACTGAGGGTAAACCCAGATCACACCCAACCACACTGGCTGAGGGTAACCCCAGATCACACCCAACCACACTGGCTGAGGGTAAACCCAGATCACACCCAACCACCCTGACTGAGGGTAAACCCAGATCACACCCAACCACCCTGGCTGAGGGTAACCCCAGATCACACCCAACCACCCTGACTGAGGGTAAACCCAGATCACACCCAACCACCCTGACTGAGGGTAAACCCAGATCACACCCAACCACACTGGCTGAGGGTAAACCCAGATCACACCCAACCACCCTGACTGAGGGTAAACCCAGATCACACCCAACCACACTGGCTGAGGGTAAACCCAGATCACACCCAACCACACTGGCTGAGGGTAAACCCAGATCACACCCAACCACCCTGACTGGGGTAAACACAGATCACACTCAATCACACTGGCTGAGGGTAAACCCAGATCACACCCAATCACACTGGCTGGGGTAAACCCAGATCACACCCAACCACCCTGGCTGAGGGTAACCCCAGATCACACCCAACCACCCTGACTGAGGGGAAACCCAGATCACACCCAACCACCCTGACTGAGGGTAAACCCAGATCACACCCAACCACCCTGGCTGAGGGTAACCCCAGATCACACCCAACCACCCTGACTGAGGGTAAACCCAGATCACACCCAACCACCCTGGCTGAGGGTAACCCCAGATCACACCCAACCACCCTGGCTGAGGGTAACCCCAGATCACACCCAACCACCCTGACTGAGGGTAAACCCAGATCACACCCAACCACCCTGGCTGAGGGTAACCCCAGATCACACCCAACCACCCTGACTGAGGGTAAACCCAGATCATATCCAACCACAGTGGGTGGTGTAGTCTAGGACCACAGGACACTGTCTCTTTATCTTGTTATTTTCATACTCTTGTTATTTATTGTTAATTATAATTGAATTTCAACAGTTTGTCATCTTCTATTCTCCTGCTCTTTCATTGGTCCTGTTTACAGTTACTGTTCAATCGATTTGCTGCGTATGCCTGCAGCAGAAAGAATCTTAGGGTCGAGTATGATGAAATGTATGTACTCTTATCATAAAATGCACTTTGAACTTTGAATAGGAGGACATCTCCTTAGAACAGAGATGAGGAGGAATTCCTTTAGCCAGAGGGTGGTGAATCTGTGCAATTCCTTGGGACAGATTGCTGTGGAAGCCAAGTAATTGGATATATTTAAAGCGGAGGTTGATAGGTTCTGATTAGTAAGGGTGTCAAAGGTTATGAAGAAAAGGCAGGAGAATGGATTGAGAGGAATAAGGAATCAGCCATGATGGAATGGTGGAGCAGACTGAATGGCCTCATTCTGCTCCTATGGTGTGATGGTCTTCTGGTTATCCCAAGTCACAACTAACCACACCAGGTGGGGTAAACCCAGACCACATCAAGCTAGGACTATCTCAGATGAATTAGGTCGAGTCTTCATTAATTATTCCCTTCCTTGTCTTCGCCACGTTCAAGGATTTGAAGGTGGTCCTGGTGTGTGAGTAAAGTAACAGTACAGTGTGGTGTGAGAGGGGCAATGAGAGCTAATGCAGTCGTAACCACACCTCCCGACTTCGCATCACTGTGTCTGATGCCATGTGACTGTGATGCTGCAGCAGGTTTTCACTGTGCGGTAGTGTGGTGGTTGGCACAGCGCTTTACAGTACCAGCAACTTGGGTTCACTGCCTGTAAGCAGTTTGTATGTTCTCCCTGTGACCACCTCTGGGTTCTCTAATTTCCACTCTCAGTCCAAAGATGATTGTTCATTGTATATTGTCCCATGATTAGGCTAGTGTTAAATCGTGGGTTGCTGGGAGGCGTGACTCAAACGGCTAGCAGGGCCTGCTCTGTGCTTTAGCTCAATCATTCAATCACTCAATAAAGAAATAAATATTTTTTTCACTTAGAGACCCTTCCAGCCCAATTAACACATGCTGACCAATCACACCAATCCATGCAATTAACCAACTAACCTGTGCGTCTTTGGAACATGAGAGGAAACTGGGGCACACAGAGGAAACCCTCGCAATCATGGGGAGAGTGTGCAGATTCCTTACAGACCTATAGAGTCAGAACATCATAGGAAAGTGCAGCACAGAAACCGGCCCTTCAGCCCATCTAGTCTGTGCTGAACCATTTAAACTGCCTGGTTCCATGACCTGTAGACAGACCACTACTTATTTACTTATGCGTATGATAATAAACCCAACTTTGACATAGTTGGCACATAGAGAAATGAAAAAAACTCCCCCAAACTAAAAAAAATAACCATGAGGCAACTATTTCAGTAATATTAATGGAGGTTAGTCAGAACACTGATGGCAGTGACGGTGATGGTCGGGGGGGGGGGGGGGGCAGTGGTCATTTTCACCTGAGAAGGCAAGTGTTTCATATTCACAGTGAAAGGCAGCACCTCGCACAGTGCAGTGTTCTCTCGATCCTGTCAGCCTGGGGCATGGATTCAGATCTCTGGAGCACTGAGCTGGGAGATTGTCCACCTTGCACTTTCCTTCATTCTCTGCTGCTTTAATCTAATTTTCCTGCACCAGATCTGATTTGCAAAGTTTATTTTTGGACATGGAGCACAGAGCCATACAGCACAGGGGTGGGCCATTGGCCAGCTTGTCTGCACTAACCTTTTACACTAATCCTATTTGCCTACACGTGGTCTGGGTCCCTCTATTCCCTGTTTGTGAGCCTGTCTGAATGCCTGTTGCTATTGTAAATACCTGAACCCTCTCCCCTGGCAGCATGTTCTAGGTACCTACTCACTCTGTGATTGAAGCAACTTGACCCTCACATCTCCATTAAACATTATCCCTCACACATTCAACCTTTACCATTTAGTTTCCTCCATGAAACAGAGCCCATCTCTGCATTTGTGCGGCTGCTAATAGTGAAGCACACTTCTGTGGATTGAAACTGGACACTAGGGACTGATGAGGGTAAACTCACTCCCATACAAGTATTGGTTGAAATGTCTTACCCTCCAAACCAGACTCAAACCTTTCTGAGCATAGTTTTTCTCTGCAGAGGTGAGGGAACATAATGAGCTTTCATCACTCATAACCATAAGATACAGGAGCAGAATTAGGCCTTTTCGCCCATCGAGTCTGCTCCACCATTTCATCATTGATAATCTAATTTTCCTCTTAGCCCCAATCTCCTACCTTCTCCTCATATTCCTTCCTGCCCTGGCCAATCAATAATCTATCAACCTCTGACTTAAATATACATAAAGACTTGGCCTGTGGCATCGAATTCCACAGATCCATCAATCTCTGCCTAAAGAAATTCCTCCTCATCTCCATTCTAAAAGGATGCCCCTCTATTCTGAGGCTGTGTCCTCTGGTCTTACACTCTCCCACCATAGGAAACATCCTCTCCATAAGCATTCTATAAAGGCCTTTCGCCATTTGATAGGTTTCAGAGAGGTCACCCCCTTATTCTTCTGAATTCTAGTGAATACAGCCCAGAGCTATCAAGCTTCATGTGACAAGCCATTCAATCCTAGAATCATTTTTGTGAACCTCCTTTGAACCCTCTCCAGTTTCAACACATCCTTTCTAAGATAAGGGGCCCAAACCTGCTCACGATACTGTAAGTGAGTCCTCACCAGTGCTTTATGAAGTCTCAACACTACATCCTTGCTTTTATATTCTAATTCTCTTGAAATGAACGTTAACACTGCATTTGCCTTCCTCACTGTAGAGTCAACCTGCAAAATACCCTTTGGGGAATCTTGCCCAAGGACTCCCAAGTCCCTTTGTGTCTTAGTTTTTTGTATTTTCTCTCCATTTAGAAAACAATCAACAAGAATTTCATTTCTTCTACCAAAGTGCATGACCATACACTTCACAACACTGAATTCCATCTGCCATTTCTTTGCTCATTCTCCAAATCTGTATGAGTCTTTCTGTAGCCTCTCTACATCATCAAAACTACCTGCCCCTTTGTCTATCATCATATCGTCTGCAAACTTTTCAACAAAGCCATCAATTCCGTCATCCAAGTCATTAACATAACGTATTAAGAATTGGTCTCAGCATGTGACACAACTCCAACTCTACCATTAGGCAAGATGTCACAGACAAGCTTCAATGGACGATGTGTAGCAGTGTGACAGTCTGCAAAAAGAGAAGTCTGACTAGAGTAGTGTTTTAGTGTAGCGGGAGGTAACATCATTTTCAGCTCCCTATGTGAGAGTGGTCCTAGTCATGCTGACAAGAGGAAGGGTGTTGTGTCTGTCTCTGACCAGTCAGACCGTCTATGGGATGCACTTTACACTCTGACGGTGCCTGGACCATTCTCTCTCCCAAGCTAAGAGCTTTTCCGTTTGTCCAATCCTCCTTTGTGTTTGCAATTTAACTGCCTACTTGGGATTTTAATTTAAGGTATAAACTTGACCTTTGCACCAGAGCAATAAAGATGCTGGTGTTCGCATCAGTGCCGGTTTACAGTGAAGTAATATTTTTGTTGGATGATGAATCGATACCAAGCCTACAATGTTTGTTCACTCATTCACTTTCCTGAATTTTATTGACGCTGTGTAATCTCTCGAGATTTAGCTGGCTAGATAGCCTCTGGAGCCCGGGTGTAAATAAACTCGGCAAGTTTACCAGAAGTACTTTCCATTATAAATGATGACAAATTTACAATGGCACATATTGAACAAGTGCGTACATGAGCCAGATTTCTATCACTCCTGATGTTCAATGCAGTGCACAGCAAAATTCTCATGAATTCACTTTGACTTGTGAACAACATCTTGTCAATAGGAATCCAGGCTCGGGCAGCTCGACAGTATCGTTATTGTATGACCTTATTGATAAAACTTTCCAATTAACAAATAAAGCAATGGGATATTTGGATATTTAGAGACACAAGAGATTCTGCAAATAGTGGAGATCTGAGGCACACACGCAAAATGATGGAGGAACTCAGCAGATCAGGCAGCATTTATGGAAAGGGGTTGGACATCAATGTTCCAGGCTGAGAACAAATCCTCGGAGTGGGACAGTCGAAAATGTCAACTGTTTCTTTCCCTCCATAGAGGCTGTCTGCCCTGCTGAGTTCCTCTGGTGTTCCGTGTGTGGTGTAGAATAGGAAGGCTCGGTAGCGTAGTGGTTAGCACAACGCTTTACACTGAAGGCAACCGGGTTCAGTTCCTGTTGCTGCCTGTAAGGAGCTTGTACGTTCTCACCGTGACCATATGGGTTTCCTCTGGGTGCTCCAATTTCCAAAGACGTACCATTTGGTCATTGTAAACTGTCCCATCATTAGGCTAGGATTAAATCGGGGAATTGCTGTACAGCTCAGATCAAAGGACTGAAAGGGCCTGTTCCGTGCTGTATCTCAATAAATAAATATTTCTGAGGACTCCTGGCATGTAGGGATACAGCCGCAATGTTGAACTGGAAAGGCTGGTGTCCACATTGGACAGCAAGCGTTGGATGAAATTTGATTCAGGTAGACATGATCATGGCTGGCTTTCGAGAAGGTAGAGGGAATTGTTCTCGTCAGGAGTCAGGTTTAAGGTTTGGGTAGATAGATGTATAACAGTGATTATGATCCCGAATTCTTGGCCAGTAGAGGACAAATCGGTGGTGTCCAAGGGGGATTGGAATCCATTGGAGATGAGGAGGAGGTCCATAGGGAAGGTGCAGGAGAACAGAGGTAATGGGTTCCCTCTACGGAAGCTGGCAGAGAATCAATGTGCTGATTGATGTGTGTCATAATCATTTTTCTACTAAATATAAAATGGGGCACCTGGTTTCTACTTAGTTGTAGCATCTAATACCTTCAAGGCTTTGTGGAGTCATGCAGCACAGACTTTGTTCCCGCAGCCCAGCATATCGAACCTGACTGTTGTGACTATGAACAAAGATCCCGGAGAGACGCTGAAGCTGGTGGATATAGAAGTCTTTATTCAGCAAAACAAGCAGCAGGCATCATATTCGAGACAATCTTGAAAGAAGAGGCCTGTCTGACCCAATATTACATGACATTTTATATGCTAAAGATCAAAGGTAACACCAGGACAATTCTACAGTTGCCATGTACCTACAGTGCTTCCTTTGAACTACATATTGTTTTCAAACATCTCCGTTTTCTCAGCAACTCCTCAGACACAAAAATGAATGTTAATCCCCACTGACTCTGGGCTGCATTCATGCATTTGTGGGCATCTCAGGTCAAATGGAGTATTCCTACGTTTGCAATCGGCCCCAGTCCAGAGCTCCAAGAAGACTATTGTTCTGAACTGCATTTTAAACTTAATCTACAATCTATGTTCAGCTCTGAAGACTGATTGGAGTGCAGGAGTGGAGTGAGTTTCATCCCTGGGCACAGAACCATGTGGTCTCCTCTGTCTGGACGAATGCGATATTAGATAAAGTAAGAGCGAGGGAGTGTGTGCAACAAGGCAAAGTCAGATCAGACTTGTTGGACCAGGCTGCTGTTTCCTGCAATAAACCACAATTTACAACTCTGTGAAAACCAAGTTCAGGGTGTGAAAAGTCAGAATCAGGAGATCCCAACCTTTTTTAAGCCATGGGCCAATGCCATTAGGCAAGGTCATGGACCCCAGGTTGGCAGCACCTAGTCTGGAGGCTCCAAGGAAATGGGCGTTCAGCTCTTTGGATGGAACGCTCATGGGCGATCCTTTATTCAAATACGATATTCCTAGCTTCTCCCTGATTGCTCAAAGCCTTTCATATATAGAATCTGTCTATCTCCTCACAAACCCCTGCACCCTGTGCTCCATTCTGCCCAAGCCTGTCTGCCATCTTCCCAACAGCTGCTGAAGAAGTTTTACCCCTCCTGTTGGATGGGATCTGGGATCATGGTGAGGAAGATCACTACTGTATGACTCCTGCTGAATCACCAAGTAATGCTTTGGTGAGATTTCTTTGACATATATATCAAAACATTGAAGTACAGTGGAAGAAAATTGTTTGTATCAACGACCAATACAGTCCGAGGAAGTGCTGGGGGCCGCCCTCAGGTGCCGCTATGCTTCCCGTGCCAACGTGTAGAATGCCCAGAGTTTACTAATCCCAACCTTTACGTCTTTGAAATGTGGGAGGAAACCGGAGCACCCGGAGGAAACCCACACAGCTGCAGAGAGAGCGAGCAAACTCCTTACAGGCAATGGCAGGACTCAAACCCCAATCTTCTGATGGCAGGTGCTAAAGAGTGTTACAATAAGCACCATGCTACTGTTCTGCCGTGTGCACGTCTGAGGAGAAGATAATTCCCAACGTTTCTGGAATTAACTGTGTGTGGAGTCATCCGTCAGCACTGGCATTGTTGGAATGTGGCTGATCACAGAAAGTGGCCCCTTCACCTTGACATCTGCGGAGATCTTGGACAAATATTGTGCCCCAGATATAGACCTGCCCAGCATGTGACAGGACGAGGAAAAGAATGGGGCTTCTGTTGGTTACAGCTAGGATCTCTGAACGCTGCAGTGTGCAGCAGTCATCAAATGTGGGAGTTCACCAGTTGTTGCTGTAACGGGGCTAAATGTGGCTTAGTTCTCAGAACAGCTGAGGTTCAAGGGTCAGAGAGCATAAAGAAAAGTCTTGTGGCTGAGAGATTATCATATCTGAGACATTTGCTCAAACAAAGGGGAGGGGTGAGTGAACCTCTCGAGGGGAGCCCAGGCATTCCTGCCGGGGGAGGATGGGAGAGACGGTGGTGGGAGGGGGAAATGGAGCATTTCTGCTGGTGAAGGGTGGGAGAGACTGGGTAGAGGACGGTGGGGCATGCGTGACTGTGAGAGGTAAGGGGAGCGGAGACAAAAATATTCCTGCAGCAATGCGAGATGGTTCAGAGATGAGGAAGAACTTCCCTGATGTCAGTCCATGGTCCAATAACACTTCAGTGACTGAGAATCAGCAGTCTTGCCCTAGCTCCATGGATTAGCATGGACAACACAGGGAAATGGGGATCAGTGGGGTTTAATGTTGTCACAATGTCCTGTGGTGTGTTACTGAATCTGCTGTGTACTACAGAACTGTACAAAGGTCTTGGGCACCCTAGCTCTATATATACATATTCTATATAATCTTATGTATTGCACAAATACAAATTTCATGACATACAGTATGTGAGTGATGGTAAACCTGATTCTGATATGGGTCTCTATTGTGGACTGAGAGTGGGAAGGAGGGAAGAGGGGAATCATGGTTGGGGAAGGAGAAAGGGAACTGGGAGGGAAGGGGAAGCACCAGAGAGACATTCTGTAATGATCAATAAAACAATTGTTTGGAATCCAATTACCCTGTCTGGTGTCGTAGGGCTGGGTGTGTCTGCACCCGTGCCACCCCCAGCCCTGACACTCCTTCTCTGCCACCTGTCCCACACCCTTCCCATGGTGCTCCAATCTTGCCATTCCCAAAATCCTTTGCTCCCACCAGATTTACAAACTCGCTCTCCACTCCGTGTTGACGAATACAGTGTTGTGCAAATGTCTTAGGCTCCCTAGCTGTATTTATGTGCCTAAGACTTTTGCGCAGAACTGCATATCACTGGTGCCTGTGTATGGGGGAGCCATGGGTCGAGATTACCTAGTGCATCGGAGTGGGAGAGCCGGTAGCCCATGGACTGAGAGTTGTTATCCAACTGGAGCTACAGACCAGACATCAAATGTGCCGAGATTCCAGTGACAGGTGTCGCAGATATTTATGCCAATGTTTGAAGACCTCAATGCAACTGATGTTTCTGCTTTAGTTATCTCTCTGACCTGCTTATTTTGCATAGTGAAATGTTCTAGAAGTTTATAGAGTCATAGAAAAGTACAGCATAGAAACAGGCCCTTTGGCCCATCTAGTTCATGCCAAACCATTTAAACCGCCTCCTTGCATTGACCTGCACTAGGCCTCCAGCCCAGCATACCCCTACCATCCATGTACCTATCCAATCTTCTCTTAAACATTGAAATCAAACTTGCATGCATTACTTGCTCTGGCAGCTCATTCCACACTCTCACGGTTCTCTGAGTGAAGAAGCTTCCCCTCATGTTTCCCTTAAAAATTTCACTTTTCACCCTAAACTCATGAATTCTGGTTGTAGTCCCTCCCAACATCAGTGGAAAAAGTCTGCTTGCATTTACCCTATTTATACCCCTCATAATTTTGTATACCTCAATCAAATCGCCCTTCAATCTTCTAAGTTCCAAGGAATAGTCTCTTAACCTATTCAATCTTTCCTTGTACGTCAGGCCCTCTAGTACAGTTAACATCCTTGTAAATCTTCTCTGCACTTTTTCAACCTTCCTTACATCTCTCCTGTAGGTAGGTGACCAAAGCTACACACAGTACTCCAAATTAAGCCTCACCAATGTCTTATACAACTTGAACATAACATCCCATCTCCTGTACTCAATACTATGATTGATGAGGTTCCTATGTATCCAGTGAAAAGGGGAGGATGTTAGAAACATAGAAACATAGAAAACCTACAGCACAATACAGGCCCTTCGGCCCACAAAGCTGTGCCGAACATGTCCTTACCTTAGAAATTACCTAGGGTTACCCATAGCCCTCTATTTTTCTAAGCTCTATGTACCTATCCAGGAGTTCCTTAAAAGACCCTCTCGTATCCACCTCCACCACCGTCGCTGGCAGCCCATTCCATGCACTTACCACTCCCTGAGTAAAAAAATTACCCCTTACATCTCCTCTGTATCTACTTCCAAGCACCTTAAAACTGTAACAGTCAGGAGAGGGAAGGGCAACACCAGTTTTTATCCAAATGTTTCTCCACTTTGTATTAAATGTAACTCTGCTGATGCCTCTTTAATTCATATGTTTTGGTTTTGCCCTAAAATTGAAAAGTTTTGGCGGGAAGTATTCCATACCTTCTCACAACTTTTTAGGGTCCAATTTGACCCAAATCCCCTTACTGCCTTGTTTGGTATTATTGCAAATGAAGATATAACTTTAAATACTCCTAACCTACAGGTTTTAGTTTTTACCTCTCTTTTAGCAAGGAGAGCAATCTTGCTTAAATGGAAGGAGTCTACTCCTCCTACACATCTTCAATGGCTACGTGATATTATGTCTTATTTAAATTTAGAAAAGATCTGCTGCTCAGTCTTAAATTCGAAACAATCTTTTTATGATATCTGGGGACCTTTCCTAAATTACTTTTCCAATTTATGAAGTTTAACAGTGCACAAACTTTTATGTATATTTTTATCTTCTCTTCTTAAGCAAATATGTTTTCTTTTCTAATTTATCCATTATCATCCATCAGCTTTTTTCTTTGGTAGTTGGTAGGGGGTTGACTTTTTTATATAAATTTTTTTTTAATGGTATGACCTATCTTTAAATTTTTGATTACAGAGTGGTATACCTTTATGTGTTATGCTATAACATTTTGATCAATTTTATCACAATGTACACAAGTTATGTTGAGATGTATCTATGTGTTGCACTCTGTAAATCTTGTTTTGTTTTTCTTCTGACACTGTGCCCTCTCATATTAGCCATTTCAGCCCTAGGAAAAAGCTTCTGGCTATCCACACGATCAATGCCTCTCATCATCTTATACACCTCTCATCCTCTGCCGCTCCAAGGAGAAAAGGCTGAGTTCACTCAACCTGATGCAATCAGAAACATCCCGGACCCTGGCACCTGGGAGGCAAACTACCGTCCATGTTTCTTTCCTGCGTCCACAGAATCGCCTGTCTGACCCCCTAACTATAGAGTCCCCTATCACTACTTCCTTCCTCTTCCTTTCTCTACCCTTCTGAGCCACAGGACAGACTCTGTGCCAGAGGCACGGCCACTGCAGCTTCCCCCAGGTAGGCTGTCCCCCCCAAACAGAACTCAAACAGGAGTACTTATTGTCAAGGGGTACAGCCACAGGGGTACTCTCTAGTACCTGACTTTGCCCTTCCCTCTCCTGACTTTGCCCTTCCCTCTCCTGACTGTTACCCACTTATCTGTCTCCGCAGGCCCCGGTGTGACCACCTGCCTGTAACTCCTCTCTATCACCTCCTCACTCTCCCTGCCCAGACGAAGGTCATTGAGCTGCATCTCCAGTTCACTGACGTGCTCCCTAAGGAGCTGCAGCTCGACGCACCTGGCGCAGATGCGGCCGTCCGGGAGGCTGAGGACATCCCACATCTGACACCCAGTACAGAACACCGGCCTCACAGACATACTTCCTATTCCTATTCTTCACAAGTAACTTACCTCGCCTCGACCCATTATCGCCAAAGCCCTCTTACTCTGACTCCCTCTACTCCGACGCCTGTTCTATAAAGCTGTCTTCTTTTTAAGCTCTTCCCGCTGGTCTAACTCACTGACGTCCACGCGCTTGTGCAGTCATTACTCGATGTTATTAGATGTTAGGAATCAACAGAGGACTCAAGGCCATTGGGACTGATACCTCCAATACGTTCACGGAGTTTATTAATTAGTCAGTAGGTTAAGGCATTTCGCTCTCTTATTGAATGGCAGAGAGGTCTTGATGAGCCAGATAACCTCCTCCTACTCCTGGTTCTTATGATCTTATTTGACAAGTTCCCTCATGGGCGGCTCATCCAAAAGATTACGATGCCTGTAATCGATGGTGACTTGGTGGTTTGGATTCTGAATTGGCTTGTACATAGAAGACAGAGTCTAGTGACCAATGGGGTTAATGCTGGCAGGAGGTCCATGATCAGTGGTGTTCCACAGGGGATATTTCCTGGGGCCTCTGGTGTTTGTGATGTGTATGAATGACTTGGCTTACAGTGCAGATGCTTACGGAAAGTTAGCATCTGACACAAAGATTGGTGGTGTGGTGGACAGTGAGCGGGCTGACAAAGGATACAGCAGAATATCCATTTGTATTTGCTACAGATATGGGTAGAGAATTGACAAATTTAATTTAATGTGAGGTATATCAGTTCTGTAAAGGGTCCTGCCATACTGTTAATGGTCAGATGCTTAACAGCACTGATGTACAGAGAGCTTGTCGGCTCACTGAAAGTGACCGCACAGGAGATAGAACATAGAACTACAGCACAGTACAGACCTTTCAAACCTTTTAAACTAGTCTAAGATCATTGTAACCCTTCCCTTCTCCGCAGTCCTCCATTTTCCATTGTCCATGGGCTTCTTAAATGCCCTTAATGTATCTGCCTCTACCACCACTTCTGGCCATGTGTTCCATACACCCACCACTCTCTGTGTAAAAATACCTCCCTCTGACACCTCCCCTATACCTTCCTCCTTAAAATTATGTCCCTTTGTATTAGCCACTTCAGCTCTAGGGGGAAAAGTCTCTGGCTGTCCACTCGCTCTATGCCTCTTATCAGCTTATACACCTCTATCAAATCAACAGTCGTCCTCCTCCATTCTAAAGCTTGCTCATCCATTTTCATAAGACATGCTCTCTAATCAAGGTAAAATCCTTTGTAAATCTCCTCTGCATCCTCTCCAAAGGTTCTTCATGCTTCCTATAAGGAGATGACCAGAACTGAACACAATATTCCAAGTGTGGTTGAACCAGGGTTTTACAGAGCTACAATATTACCTCACAGCTCTTGAACTCAATCCAATACAACAGAATCAGTGAAAAGGATAGACAAACATCCAATGTCGAAAGACAACAAACAGTGCTAATACAAAAAGAAAAAGCAAATAATAATGATAATCGTAGCAATAAATAAATAAGCAATAAAGATCGCGATTATGCCTTCACTGGTTAGAGCATTGGGTATAGGAGTGAGGAAGTCACATTGTAGTAGTATAAAACTTTGGTTAGTTCTCGCTTGGAGTATTGGATGCAGTTTGGTCTCACCATTTTACAAAAGAATGTCAGGGCATTGGAGAGAGTGCGGCAGAGGCTCAGTGAGATGCCACCTGGAGCAGAGGGCATGAGCTATAAGGAAGAGGATGGACAAGCTCAGATTGTCTTTTTTTTCTGGAGCGCTGGAAGCTGTCGGGACACCTGCTAGAAGTTTACAAAGTTATGGAAGGGGTGGACCATCGGAATCTTTTGCCCAGGGTAAAGACTGTCAAATAGCAGAGGATGTACATTTAAAATGGGGGGGAGGGGGGGGAATTATTTTTTGAGACAGTGGTGGGTGTCATCAAGTACACATCACATGATGATGATGGTAGGGCTGCCAGGGGTGGTGGGTCATCCAATAGATGTATCTGCTTCCACCACTTCGCATGGTAGCACTCTCAGCCTGAAATGTCAACTGTTTATTCCTCTACATAGATGCTGCCTGACCTGCCGGGTTCCTCCAGCATTTTGTCTGTATGGTGGTGGCTGTCTGTCATTTCCAATGATGATAGGAGAACTGCCTGGGAGAGTTTTAACGTGGAAAAGCCGTTGCACTGGGCATTTCCACTCTCTTAACCTCAGGGGTCTGGGTCCAGTGGTATGAACAGACGACAAACTGTGTTTTTCCTCGGTTGCAGTGGGTGATAATGATGCCTTCTGTGCCTTGTCATGCCCCTCGCTCTCCACGATGAGTTGCAGAACTAACTTCCTGACCATTGGATCTCACTGTATGTCTCATCCGCCCAGTCCACTGGAGGTGACTTCACATGCTCGGGCAGGCGTGTCCCTATCTACCCAGCTACCCTCACCTGGTTTAGCCCGCTTATTACCACTGTCGCATGCAGACTGCTACTTGGAACCGCGGGTGAGAGCTGAGATCCGGTGGGGACCAAAGCTGAGTCTGCTGTCTGAGAATGGATATGCCAAGCCCTCCAGATATGCCAACCAGAGTTGTTACCCCTCCCTGGATACCCCACACACCCTTTACACAGATACAAAAGAGGTGTTTAAGAGGTTTAGATAGACGCATGAATGTACAGTGCATGGAGGGGTATGGATCATGTACAGGTAAAAGAGATTTAGTCCTAATTTGGCAGCATTTTTAGCATAGTCATGGTGAGCCGAAGGGCTTGTTCTTGCGCTGTGCTATTCTGTGTGGTGTAGTCTGTGACATTTCCAGCTGAAAGTGTGTGTCTTTCCCGGGCACAGTTTCCCTGTCTGCAATGAGTGCAGGTTGTGTTGTGCACGGTCTAGTGCTGGTGGCTGCTGCAGTGTTTGTGTGTGTGTGATGCACCTGGGACAAGGTGCTGAGCTGTGACACTTGCAGTGATGAATTGAAGGTTGTTGGGAGACATGATGCAGGATGTAGACTCAGAAATAGCAGGAGCATCGAAGTAAATTAGATGCCAAGACTATCGGCTGAACCTAATTAGATAATAATAGAAGCATTCTCTGAAGAACAATGCTTAATTAATTACATGGAATTTTGCATAATGTTGCATATTAACATCCTCTCCAGTGAGCTGTGATTTGATGAGGAGAAAGCAGTTAGTCTTCAGGGGAAAAAAGTCAAAAAGAATTAAAGTGGCTGCTTTAAGGTGTTCACCAAGATTAGCCACACCGAATTATTCAGCATCAGCAGCAGGGAATTCTTCATTTCTTGACAAATCTGTAAAAATATTTATTCTCCAAGGTTTTATAAAAACAAATATGCCTGGTATTAAAAATATGAGTCAAAGTTCTTCTGGGCATGAGATGAAGGACCACAGCCACTTGCTTGCTATTTGTGAAGATGCAGTGACTTAAAGTTCAATTTATTATCAAAGTACATATATGTCACCATATGCAACCCTGAGATTCATTCTGTTGTGGGCGTACTAAATAAATCTATAATATAATAACCATAACAGAATCACTGAAAGACCACCTGACCAGGGTGTTCAACCAGTGTGCAGAAGACAACAAACTGTGCAAGTACAAAAGAAAATAATAATAATAAATAAACAGTAAATATCGAGAACATAAGATGAATAGTTCATTGGTTGTGGGAACATTTCAGTGATGGGGCGAGTGAAGTTATCCCCTTTGGTTTGAGAGCGTGATAGCTGAGGTGTAGTTGGTAACTGTTCCTGTAGTGTGGGTCCTGAAGCTCCTGTACCTTCTTCCTGATGGCAGCAGTGAGAAGAGAGCATGATCTGGGTTGTGGGTGTCCCTGATGATGGATGCCACTTTTCTGCGACAGTGTTTCATGTAAATGTGCTCAATGGAGGGGAGTGCTTCACTTTAGAGAGATACAGCACAGTAACAGGCCCCTGCAGATTAATGAGCTTGTGTCGCACAATCATGTCCATGCAGTCACGGGGAAAACATACAAACTCCTTACAGACAGTGGTGGGAATTGAACCCTGGCTGCTGGTGCTGTAATAGCTTTATGATAATCACTATTCTACTTTGCTGCCCATTCTGACCCATGCGGGCTGAATGGTCTTCCTCAGCTTTGAGTTAAGTGGTTATAGCAAGAATGGAGGGGTTGGGAAGGGCAGACTCCCAGGCTTGATGGGAGTGTATGTGTTCCATACCTGTACACAGTTTATCAATCCAGCAATATTGTGTTCTAAAAACACATTAGGAAAGATTTCTGTCAGAAGATTATATAAGTCTCTCTCTCTGCTAGATTTCTTTTGGGATTGAAAATAAAGGTCAAGTATTTCAAGTCACTCTGGAATAACTCTGTATACTTGTAATTTGTATTTTCTGAACTCCAGTCCAATAACCTGGATCATGACTGTTCACGGGGGCTTCAGGTGGCTCATCCAATAGGCCCTTCAGTACAACTGGTGGAGAATCCCATTTAAACTAAACCTGTTTGCCCGCGTTTGACCTGTATCCCTCGAAACTTTTCCGATCCATGTGCCTGACCAAATGGATTAATGTACCTGACTCAACCACTCCCACTGACAACTTGCTCCACATACAGACCACCCTGCAGGTGAAAAAGTTGCCTCTCATGTCCCCAATAATGATGACATGAAAGCAAAGAGAAGTTGTGTTTACATCGGACACGACTAACCGAGTGCTTTTAATTTTGAGGTAACATCACTCATGGTCTGGGAAATACAGCATCTAACGTGCACAGTTCCCTCCAACACAACAACAAAGCCATGCGACAAGATTCAACATACGCAGCAAAGTCTTGTGCGAAACAACCAACATATACAACCATGTACAATATATACAACCAGCTCTTGTGTCAGTGAAGAACAGATATTCTGCTCTGATTATGTTGATAATGAACTTAGCAATCATCAGCTGATTATGTACACTGAGTTCAGTTCTTACAAAGTTATGGTTAACTATTATGGGTTAAGAACTGATTGGGTTATAGTTTAGCTACTTCAATTTAGGTACTGTTCAGGCTTTGAGTTAAGAACTCCATTTAAGTACTGAGCAGGCTTTGAGTTAAGAACTCCATTTAAGTACTGACCAGGCTATGTGTTAAGAACTCTGGTTTAATTACTGGCCAGGTTAAGGGGCAAGAACTCCAGGTTAAGTACTTATCGAGGTTATGGGTTGTTAGTATGGACAAGGTTATGTATTGGCCAGGTTATGGGTGAGTACATGGTCCAAGATTCGGAGGGCAGCAGAGATCACAGAGGAGGGGGGAACAGAAAAAGAGGGTCTCACCAAGCTCCCATTGAAAAGAAGATTTAAACTTCTTCAGGGTGGGCATAGCTCAAAGAGACTTTGCAGTGGAGCAACAAATCATAAACACAAGCATTATCAAAGACCTCGCCCATCCCAGGCATTCTCTCTTCTCCCTATTCCATTGGGCAGAAGGTACAAAAGCCTGAAAGCACTTGGCACCAGGCTCAGGGACAGCTTCATCAAGACTATTGAATGGTTCCCCAGTATGGTAAGATTGACCCTTGACCTCAATCTACCCTGTTATGATCTTTCACCTTATTGCCGACCTGCACTGCAGTTTCTCTGTAAGTATAACACTCAATTTTGCATTCTGTTATTGTTTTACATTACCTTGCACCATCTCAAAGCACTGTTGTAATGAACTGGTCTGTGTGAGTGGTATGTAAGACAAGTATTTCACTGTGCCTTGGTACATGCCACAATAATAAACCAATTTACCGGATTGTGCAGAGTATCCGCAGCCCTTCTGTGGAACACATCTGATGGAGTGAATGCAGACTGTATGAAAATCCACGTTCTGCTCTGAGCACCTTCCTTACACCTGCTTTATACCGAAGTCTCTTCCCCAGCTCCCCGACTTTCCTGGAAGTTTGTGCAGATTCAGCATATCATCTAAAACTTTGACAAACGTCTGTAAGTGTGCAGTGGAGAGCATCCTGGCTGGTTGCATCATGGCCTGGTCTGGAAGCACCAATGCCCAGGAGCAGAAACACCTACAGTAAGTGACAAATTCAGCCTAATTTGTCACGAGAAAAGCCCACTCCCCACCACTGAGGACATCTACAAAGACAAAGTAGCATCCATTCTCAAGGACCCTCACCACCTAAGCCATGCTCTCTTCTCGCTGCTGCCGTTGGGAAAGGGATATAGGAGCCACAGATCCCGCACCACCAGGTTCAGGAACAATTATTGCCCTGCAACCATCAAGCTCCTGAACTAGAATGGATAACTTCACTCACCTTAAGACTGAACTGATCACTGAACACAACCTGTGGAGTCTACAACTCATGTTTCAGTATTATTTATTTATTTATTATTTGTTCCTGTTGTGCATTTGCACAGTTTGTCTTTTGCTCATTGGTTGCTCATCAGTCTTTGTGTGTGTGTGAGAAGCTTTTCATCGATTCTATTGTATTTCTTTGTTCTACTATGAATGCCTGCAAAAAAATTAACCTCAGGGTAGTATATGGTGACATATACACACTCTGATCATAAATTCACTTTAAACTTTGATTTTTCCTAAAACCTCACCTTGCTTTCCGCTGATTCTCCTGGGAAGTGTTTGCTTTGAGGCTCCACAGTAGGATGTAGGCTGCTGTATCAAGAGAGGAGACGCCTCCATACTTCGACCAGCCAACTGCTGCCTTTAGTTTTGAAACTGGGGATTGAAACTTAAGAGAGCATGCATTGGTACATCCTAGAATACGGGTAACAGAAATCTCTTCAGGATCAGGAACGGAGTAATCAAAAGGCATCACGCAGGGTTGTGGTGACAGCTGTGCCATTGTAGAGTCCATGCTGATGACTGTTACAGCTGTAACCAGGAGCAGAGTCCTCAACAACATTCAGTAACATGCCTTGTGCTTCTTACGTCAAGCCTGCACTGTCCAATTCCTCTGAGGTGCCAATCTTTAAAGTTCATGTTGAAATTTATTGTCATTGAACCACACACATGTATACAGCTAAACGAAACATTGCTGCTCTAGAACCAAGGTGTGAATCACAGTACATATCATCACACACAACACACATAGTCATAATCCATCACATACAGACACAAAATAAAATCAGCACAACCCAGGCACAGTGACTCCGTGAGGAATTCCATGCAGGATAATTACTAACCTTTAAGTGCATAATATTTTAAGTACTTCTTTATTTTTAACTTGTCAGTAGGACTGGTGCTGCTTTTTGTAATCCAATGTACGTTGCCACCAGGAATGCAGAGTTTTAAAGTGGGTCTGAGCTGGGGTAGCAGTGATGTTAGATGACATAACATGAGGTACTTTGGTGCGTAAGTACATGGCGGCGCTGATTAAATTGCTGATAATGTATGTCATTAATTTTCAGGCTGTCAACAGAGCAATTTTCCACAGCACAACATGCAGTTTGATATTTCCAGTCTGTTCTTTTTAATATTGATACTGAAATAAACCATACAGTCTCTGTAATATATTTGCAAAATAACTAATGTGGCCCTACTATGGAAATAACCTTACCCTAGATCTGTCCCAGGCCAAAGTCTACCATCTATGTTAAACTGATGTGAATATTTACAAACAGCTCCACAGTGTAACTTTAGCAAACAAGGTGTCAGCCTGTTCTCAACCTTGCTGTCGTTATTCCACACCATGAGCCTCCAGAAGAACCTCTGTATTCTCTGGCCAAGAAAGATCTCCAACCATGCCCGAGTGCTTCAGTGTCACAAGAGGACATGGCCACAATCATCATGAGGAAACTTTGGAGATGGATCAGAAACATGGTGAGAAGAGAGGCCAACTCGATCATCAAGACAGCATTTCTTTGGACCCCTGAAGGGTGGAAGATACGTGGGAGACTAAAGACAACTTAATGTCATACCATTGAGGCAGAAATGAGGACCCTGAACCACATCTGGGCTCAATAGAGAAGATGGCCAAAGAAAGATTGCTCCCCTATATGTCAGCCATGTCATCAGCAGTAACTTGGTAACAACCTGTTCCCATGAGGTTTGGGAGACGATTTAGGTGCCAGACCAGATTGACAAGGTCACGTGTCAGGCCAGAGGCGAGAGGTGCTTGGTGCTCCTCTCTGCGCCCTGTGGACAGGACTGTATTTGTGGACCAGTTCAAAATGATATTTGCCTGTGTCCATTGTTTACAGGATGCGTTTTTTTCTCTGCACATGGGGTGTTTGATGGGCTTTTTTAAATGGATTCATTTAGATTTCTTTGTTTTGTGTCTACCTGTTAGGAGACAAATCCCAAGGTTGTATACTTTGATGATAAATATACGTTGAACTTTAAACAGTTCTATACTTCGAGGGTGAAGGAGGACAATGTGGCCACCACCAATGGCCTTATGTTTAACACCCACAAAATGCTGTAGGAACACAGTAGGTCAGGCAGCATCTATGGAGGGCAAGTCCCGAGGAAGGGGCTCAGCCCAAAGAGACCCTTCCTCAGGACTTGCCCTCCACAGATGCTGCCTGGCCCGCTGAGTTCCTCCAGTGTTTTCTGTGAGCTGCTCAAGATTTCCAGCTCTGCAGAATCTCTTATGTTGCTCAATGTATTGAGGAAGCTGAGGGGACTGTGGAGGGAAAGAAACAAAATCAGTGTAAGATGAGTGAAGGTGGGTGTGAATCTGTTTATGTCTGGGTGGCTCACGTGGTCTGTCCACTGTGTTTCCAGACATTTGAGTTCAGGCTGGGATTTAAAAAGGTTGGGTCTGCTGAAGTTCAGAAGAGTGGCTCTGCACCGGACAGTGTCCATCTAAGGCAGGGGATGCCATGGACCAATACCATTTAGCAAGTAGGTTGGGAATCCGTGATCCAAGGAGAATGGAGCTGATAGAAAACTCCTGAAAGCAGGCATGGATGGCTCGGGCTGAATGGTTATTCTGGCATTGTTACACACGCATCTGAGGCTGACTGGGTGGAAGGTGAGGACAGAGGGGTCCCTATCCTTGTGGGAGAAGACAGAGTGAGAGGCAATGTGCAAACAATGGTTTCTGTTGTTTTACTTCCTTGGAATCAGAACAGTTGGTTCTGGGTTAATCTCTGGAACAATTTCAGGGACACAAACATGTTTAATTAGTCTCCAGTATGCCACAGGAACAGGCCATTCAGCCTATGTTGTTTGTGCTGAACATGATGCCAATTTGAGCTACGCCCACCTGACTGCTCGTGCTTCATATCTCCCACTTCCCTGCCTGTCTACATGCCTCTTGTACGTCGCTATCTACAGTATTTCTGTTTCTGCGAGTTCTCCTGACAGTCTAGACACCTACCACTCTGTAAAGGAAGAATGCCTTGTAAATCCTCTTTAAACTTTTTCCCTTTCCTAGTAAATTAGCGACCCTGAGTGTTTGACTTTTCCACCCTGGGAAAGAGACTCTATACCCAATCTCTGCCTCTTATAATCTTATAAACTTTTCTCAGGTCTCCCCTCAGCCTCTGACACTCCAGAAAAAAACAACCCAAGTTTGTCCTCTAATCCAGGGAACATCCTGGTGAACAGCCTTAGTACTCTCTCCACCTTAAATGGGTGATCAGGATGACATACAATACTCTGTATGTGGCCCAAACAAAGTTTTCCACAAATTTAACATTACTGACTGACTTTTATAGTCAGTTCCCTGTCCGATGAAGGCAAGTATGCTGTGCATTTTCTTTACCACCCTATTAACTCATGTTGGGGAGTGTTGGACTTGCACCCCAAGATCCTTCTGTGCATCACTGTTCCTGGAGAGTTTGCCATTTATTATATGAATCAGTCTGTTTAAACCTAATGCGGGAAGCCTCGTTACATCAGGCAGAGTTTGCAGACCGGAGAGGTGATTAGCATCAGTTTCATTTGACACAAGTACATTGAAACGTACAGTGAAGTGCGTCCTTTGTATCAACTCAAATCAGCGAGGATTGTGCTGGGCAGTCTGCAAGAGTCACTATGCTTATGGTGCCAACATAGCATGCCCACAACTCACTGACCCTAACCGTCTGTCTTTGGGATGTGGGGAGAGACAGGGGCACCCCGTGGAAACCCGTACAGCCACAGGGAATGTACACCCTCCTTACAGACAGCAGTGCGAACTGAACCTCGATCTTACAGATGGAGCTGTAATAGTGTTTTGCAAACCATCACTAATGTCCCAGGCCGATGTCCCTTCTCTGTCGGTTTGTACTTTGTGTTGTTCTTCAGGAATGCCGCCTGACCACTGGGTATTTCGAGATGCGGGAGGGGGGATTGAACTGGAGTCTCGCTGTGTGCAGGTTTTGCGACATGGCCGTCGCTGCAGCGTACCTCCTGAGGAGCAGAGCAAATCATTTGTCGGAGCCACAGCGGAAGCAGCATCTGTCACCGGGACTGCGAAGGCTGAAGGGCTGTGCATTGCCTGGCTGTGGACGTAGAGTTAAGGTCAGGCAGTGGTGGTTGTCCGCCTTATCTGATGATGACCGGGGGAGACCAGTGTGGCACAATGTCATGGATCGAAAGACGAAAACTCAATAAATGCAACTGGAGTGTTCAAGAGGGAGCAGATGAGAACAAGCAGCAGCTACAGAGGAGATATTGAAGAACAAAAAGACCCAATCACAAACAACAGGCACCAATTCGTCGCCCACCCTGATATGTGAACGTAAGAAATAGGAGCAGGATTAGGCCATCTGGCCCGTCGAGCCTGCTCCGCCATTCATTAAGATCATGGCTGATCTGGCCATGGACTCACCTCCACCTACCTGCTTTTTCCCCATAACCCTTAATTCCCCTACAATATGGATCTCAGACTAGCCTCTACAGCCAACTGACAGCCCCTTACTCGACCTGGCTGTGTTGTAATGTTCTCTGTTCTTTGTGGAAAATTGTGGACTGAATTAGCTATTGACTTCAATTTATTTTGTCCGAGTTCCTTGCTGTTAGTGAGGCTGTGCAGACTGACGGTGAATTTGGTAAGCTTTCTTATTCGGAAGATGGCCCAGAGCTCAGCTTATTCCGTTCACACAAGCTTGAGGCTTGTCAGTGTTGAATTTATAGCAGAAATAATTCCTCCACTCGTTTCACTGTTATCAAGGAGCGGAGATTAAGTGCAATACCTTTTTGTGTTGGCTACAGAATAACAGCTGGAACCAACATCACAAAAGGAATCTCATTAGCAGATCCACTTTAACCCCAGTTCTACCACTAATAATGGAGATGTAGATAAATCTGGGGAAAGTTTAGTCTGTTACACCGAGTGCTGCGAGCATAATGCACAGTATAAACTGCTATTGTTTTATCAACCTGGTATTATCTGTTGGTTATTGAAATACCCTGCCCAACTTCATGCATTAAGCCCTTTTGCACACTCTTCTGTGTCTGAGAACAGGCAACATAACCCACCTGGAAACTCAAGAAAATCAAACCCTCACAGCTTCAGGAGATGCTACACCTGTCTGTTCTCCTCACCCTCTCCTCCACCCAGGGACCTAGACAGTCTGTCCAGGTGAAGGGGTGATGCACATATACTTCTTCCAAGCCAGTCAGTGTTCACCGTGGGGTCTCCTCTACACTCCAGAAACCAAACACAGGGTGATCACTCTGGGGAACTCCTGTGTTCAGTCCCCGTGGGTGACTCTGAACTTCCCAGCACTGCCACGTTAATCCCCATCCTAGATCCGCTCTGACCTATCGATCGGTGACTTTCTGCCCTGTCACAATGAGGTCCAACACAAACTCAAGGAACCGCACCTCATCTTCTCTCTGGGCATGGGGACAGCCTTCAGGGCTAGGGACTGAAATCTCCAAGTCCAGTGACGGGATTTCTGTCTGTATCAGTGATATTGGCTCAGCTTCCTCTGTTTCTCTCTCTCTGAGAGTGATAAGCTCGACCTGCCGGGCATCTCTTCCTGCTCCACATCCCCTGTCGACGTTCTCCCTCTCCAACCGCACGCTCACTCACTGAGCAGATCACCCTGATTAAAGCTGATCTCCATGGTTAAACAGATTTACCCCATCAGAGACACCCCCTTCCCTTACCCTCCTTGCAGGTTTTTCTGTCTCCTCCCAGCTCTGATAAGAGGCATTGAATCTTCCCCTTTGCCCTTCTCACAGATATGACCTCACTTGCTGAGTGTTCCAATCATTTTGGACTCTGAATGCTGTGAGGCTGCCCCTTCTCAAATGTCAGCTGCACTGATTTCCCAATGAAGAAGCCACCCGCAGTTGAAAGGGTCTTGTCCGTGTGTATTGTGGGCATTCCTTGGGATGGCCGGACATTGGACAGACTTGCTGACTCTTACACAGTGGTGCTGTTTGGTACTGGGACATGGTCCCAAACTCTCTCAGGTGCAGCCTTAGATGATTATAACTCCACCTATTACAATGACATTAAAACAACATTTGGACAGTCTGTGGATAGGAAAAGTTCAGAGCGGAAGGGCTAAATGCAGGTAAAGTGGATTAGCATGGTTGGCATGGACTGGCAGGGCCAAAGAACCTGTTTCTGGGCGACCTGACCAGTCTCTGATATTAGATAGATAATCAGTGGTTTGCTGTTTCTCTCGCTCCCCCTCTCCTTAAAGCCCCTCCTACTTGCTACCCTCCAGCACATAGGAACAATCTCAGGAAGTCATTAAAACATTTGATACCTAGACGAAGAAAAAGTGGTTGGACAGGAGCAAAAACGTAAGGTTGGGTGCATAGGCACCAGTACACATCAAATGGGGCCAAATAGCCTGCAGAAATATTCTGAATTCTGCATTCTGACTTTCTATAAAGTGCTTTGTATAATCCAACCAGCATCAGCCTTTAGATTAGTTTTCCTTGTGTGATATTTACATTTGTCTGTTTCGTTTAATATTGGCATCAACATGCATGGATCAGATCTAATCCAGGACCCATTAGTTACTGTGCTTTCAACATGTCCAAACACTGAGATTCTGTGTGTGATGCCGCTCGAGGTCTCACAGGGTGTAAATGTGCATCCGTGGAGATCTTTGAAAATCACATACATGGATGTTCTGCCAATCCATTTTCATATATAATTTGATCAAATAATTAGAAATGAATTCTGTGAGAACTTGGAAACTTTCTTCATTCTCGATACATTATTATCTTGGAAAAAAGTAATTGATTCCTTTGGGGGCCGAGTCAGAAATGACTGAAGCACCGAGTGAGACTGAGCAGAGGCTCTCAGTTAATGGGCTGTTCCGTCAAGCAGTTATTGACTGTTGCCGGGACATGTTTTTTTGACTTCATGCTCTTGGGATTACCTGTAATTTCAATTTAAATTGTTATATTTCCATTAGATATACTTCCAGTTTTCCAGTCACGTTCAGTATACAGGGATGTGAAGCACAAACATTATACCTTCCGTTAAATTGTGTAAAGTACTTAATTTATTCTCCCTCATTTTTAATACAGATGTAATCTGCTTATTATAATGAAATGCAAAGCTACCATTTGCATAAATCATGAGCAGTTAAATTCATTTGCCTTCTGATTTGCATAGATCAACTATTTTATTCTTGGTAGCAACAGTCATTGCTTCACGATCTGACAAAAGACCAGCACACATTGCTTTGGGGAGTAAATGGATTTTTGACTGTAGCTTGTTGTTCTTACCCTTTGTCCTGTACGCCAGTAGGACACAACGTTGTAATGTTGTTGTAGCTATAGCAGAAGATGTCATCCCCCTTTACATGTTAAACCTTCCTCCATCGTCATCACATTTATTTCTGTATAAGTATTTTAATTGGATAAACTCACAGGTTTTATATTGTACGGATACCTGAGTATGCCAAGATGAAAATCAAATTTAGACTTTACACAGTGAGCAATTTCAAGAGTACTCATTAATTATATAATTAGAAAAAAAACCTTTTTCCATTAAGAAAATGCAGTAATGGGGAAAAAAGGCTGTTTCCTAAAAACCCTGATGAGTTGTGTGTTATCGGCCATTTTATAGTATTCGCTGAGAGAAGTCAACATTTATTTTCTATTTGATAATTCAGATGCAGTGTGGAATAAGCCTTTTGAGCCACCTAGCAATCCCCCCAATTTAATCTCAGCCTAATCACGGGACAATTTACAATGACCAATTAAGTACGGTCTTTGGACTATGGGAGAAAACAGAACAAACTTTCCCGCGGTCACGGGGAAAACGTACAAACTCCTTACAGGCAGAGACGGGAGCCGAACCCGTGTCACCTGTACTGTAAAGCGCTGTGCTAACCACTACACTACTGTGCCATTTAGGAAGTGATGTGGAATTATTCAACACATTGACTTGGTGAAATGTTGGTGTGATTTCCATATAATCAGAATGAACTACACTTGATGAGGAAGACAAACCGAGTATGTTTCCATTGTTGTCTTTTTTTGTCACTTTGTTTTTTAACTTGTAAAATCTACGAAGCAGATTTTTATCCGTGCATTACACCACACACTGCGTAACCTGTTAATATCAGCACCAGTGCCTTTGTGCTTTGTCTACAGGAATGGGTGTCTCTGCAAGGTCAGCGTCTGTCTTCATGGGTGGAGAGTAAAGTGTAGACCAGGCTGGGTATGCATCGTGAGTTTCAAACCCCCAAGTGTGACGTTTGGTGATGACATGATGCTTACTGCTGTTCAACAGCTTCAATGCCATCACTGATGCTGCCATTGCACTTAGATGTGTGAATGACAAAGACACTAATTTGAATGGCTAGTGGTATTCAAATTCAAAGTTCAAAGCAAACTTATTATCAAAGTACATACATGTCACCATATACAACCCCGAGATTCATTTTTGCGGGCATACTCAATAAATCCATAGAATAATAACCAAAACAGAATCAGTGAAAGATTCCACCAGCTTGAGTGTTCAACCAACGTGCAAAAGCCAACAAATTGCAAATACAAAAAGAAAGAAAATAATAATAAATAAATAAGCAATTAATATCAAGAACATGAGATGAAGAGTCCTTGAAAATGAATTCATTGGTTGTGGGGACATTTCAATGATGGGTCCATGGGGTCAGTGTTGGGACTGCTTCTTTTCCTGTTATTATATGTCAGTGATTGGTATGATGAAATTAATGGTTTTGTGGCCAAATTTGCAGATAATATGAAGATAGGTGGAGGGGCAGGTAGCATCGAGGGAGTAGGGAGTTTGCAGAAGGATTTAGACAGATTAGGAGAATTGGCAAAGAAGTGGCAGATGGAATACAGTGTAGAGAAGTGTCTGGTCATTCACATTGCTGGAAGGAATAAAGACATAGACTTTGCTAAATGGGGAGAAAATTCAGAAATCAGAGGTACAAAGGGTCGTAGGAGTCCTCATACAGGATTCCCCAAAGGTTAACTTGCAGGTTCAGTCAGAGGTGAGGAAGGCAAATGCTATGTCAGCATTCTTCTTGAGTGGACTAGAATATAAAAGCAAGGATATAATGCTGAGGTTTTATAAGGTTTTGGTCAGATCGCATTTGGAGCATTGTGAGAGGTTTTGGCCCAAATCCAAGGAAGGATGTGATGGTGTTGGAGAGAGTCCAAAGGAGATTGATGCAAGTGATCCTGGGAATGAAAGGGTAAACATATAAGGAAGGTTTGCTGGCTCTCAGCCTATGCTCACTGGCGTTTAGAAGAATGAGGAGGGACCTCATTGAAACTTGCCGAATATTGAAAGGCTTAGATTGAGTGGATGTGAAGAATACATTTCCTGTAGTGGGAGAGTCTAGGACCAGAGAGTGCAGCCTAGGAATAAAAGGATGTCCCTTCAGAACACAGATGAGAAGGAATTTCTTTAAACAAAGGGGGGTGAATCTGCAGAATTCATTGCCACAGGCGGCTGTGGAAGCCAAGCTTTGGGCATGTTTAGAATGGAAATTTATAGTTCTTGATTAGTATGGGTGTCAAAGGTTATAGGGAGTAGGTAGTTGAATGGCGTTGAGGGGGAACATAAATCAACCATGCTGGAATGGCAGAGCAGACTTTATTTATTGAGATTCAGTTCCGAGTTGGCTCTTTCAGCCCTTTGAGACGTGCCACCCAGCAGCCAATTTAACCCTTGACAATTTACAATGACAATTAACCTACCAACTGGAGCAGCCGGAGGAAAGCCACACAGACACAGGGAGAGCGTACAAACTCCTTACAGGCGGTGGTGGCCATTGAACCCGAGTCGCAGGTACTGTAAGCACTAACCACTACACGACCGTGCCACACACAGTGCCAAGCGTGAGGCCAAGTAGCCTAATTCTGCTCCAATGGTGTCTTTTGGCTTGGATGCCAGGTCTCATCTCTTGATTAGAAGCAATTCTGTGACGTGTATGTGCACTGGGAATCTGTCAGACCTTGACCGTCTCTCTGGAAGTCCACTTGCTCCTTTAACCGGTTGATTCCACCAGCCACAGGCTCACTTTCAGGAATTCTCATGTTCTCAGCATTATTTTTTTTTTTTTATTTGCTCATTTTATCTTCTTTTGCACACTGGTTGTTTGTCAGTCTTTTTTTACGTCTAGATTTTCATAAATTCTCCTTTATGGTGACATCTACATACTTTGTTAATAAATTTAGTTTGACTTCTACAGGCATCACCAAGCTGGCTCATAGTAGTGAGGAAAAACATATTTGCAACTTGGGTAGTTTGAGAGTTTATCAGCACACGGACATTTATAAAGATTTTTTAAAGTTTGTAACAGGATTATCTGCAGCTGAGCGGATTTCTAATGAACAAGGACATTTGTTTTGGTATATTAGTGTGGAGCTATTGTGTGTTAGCAGCTGTGAAATGCGGTTCCAGGAGCCTGAATCCCAACAGCCTCACAAAGTGAGTTCCACTGCCGTGCATTGCATTCCAAACATGGCCATGTTTACGGAAGAGAATTCCGATAAATCGGTAGAAGCAAATGGAGATATCAGTTTCTCATCCACAATAACTGCAGAGTAGGCAGGTGCGAGTGAGCAGAGCAAGATCACAAAGCAAATAAAAACATGAATTGACACTCCTCTCGTGAAGAGATTATACCCGCTTGTTGGGTTATTCATTATGTGCCAAACATCGGTTTATTTTCTAACCCCGTGATTTAAACAGTTTGGTGACACTTCTCTTCGGATCTTTAACATCCATGCCTGTGTATGAAGCCTTCATTACTCGTCTGGAATGGACAGAGATGGAGAAACGTAAGAACATTGTGTTGATTCTGCCGTGCCACACAATGGCTGGAGAGAGTCACCAAACACCTTATTCAGTAGTAACCCAACCTATCTACATACTGTAACCCCACACACACACACAGTAACCCTCCCTATCCACACATTGTAACCCTGCACACACAGTAACCCTCCCTATCCACACATCGTAACCCTGCACACACACAGTAACCCTGCCTATCCACACATCGTAACCCTGCACACACACAGTAACCCTGCCTATCCACACATCGTAACCCTGCACACACACAGTAACCCTGCCTATCCACACATCGTAACCCTGCACACACACAGTAACCCTCCCTATCCACACATCGTAACCCTGCACACACACAGTAACCCTGCCTATCCACACATTGTAACCCTGCACACACACAGTAACCCTGCCTATCCACACACCATAGCCCAACACACGTGCAGAAATCCCGCCCACACACAGTAACCCTGCCTATCTATGTCCTGTAATACTGCCCACACACACAGTAACTCCACCCACGCACTGTATTCTTTTGTTTATCGCGTGTACATTGAAACACGCAGTGAAATGCTTTGTTTGCACCAACTACCAACACAATCTAAGGATGTGCCGGGGGCAGCCTGCAAGTGTCACCACGCACTCGGGCACCAACGTAGTATGTCCACAGTGTTCAGCAGAGCTACATAAACACCAACAACAGCAAAACACCCTCTTTCCCACCCTCGAACCCTCCCACTAATACACTCACAGGTCTCCAACCCCAGGACTGGCCACCTCCTCCAGGTCTCCAGCCCAGGCCACGACAAGCAGCTGCAGTGTTGACCACCCAGACCACACCTACCAAGCCCCGACTTCCTACTCACAGGGTGGACGAGGGTGATTGGCAACCGGCAGCACAGCCACCTGTTGTCCCAACCTCAGTCCAGGGCTACCTCGCACGACAGACCTGTGTGAGTTCCTTCATGGTATGGGTCACAGTGGTTAGAGCAGGTGGTTCAATCCCATCTGCAGAAGGGAGTTTAGGGATAGCCAATAAATGCTGGCCTCTTCAAGGCCACCCAAATCCCAGAAAATGAATGAATAAATAAATATTTTTATAAAGTCAGTAACGGAAATGGAGGGGCCAATGGCACAGCCTCAGAATAGAGCAAGGGTTCCCAACCTTATTTATGCCATGGACCCCCTACTATAAACCGAGGGGTCCGTGGCCCCTTGACTGGGAACTCCTGTAATACAGAGATGTGTTTAGAACAGAGATGAAGAAAGATTTCTTTAACTAGAAGGTGGTGAATCTGTGAAATTCATTGCCACAGACAGCTATGGAGACCAAGTCACTGAGTATATTTAAAGTGGAGTTTAATAGGATCTTGATTAACAAGGGGGGGGGGTGTCAGAAGTTGTGGGGGAACAGGCAGGAGAATGGGATTGAGAAGGATAGCAAATTAGCTGTGATGCAATAGCAGGGCAAACTTGATGGGCCAAATGGCCTAATTCTGCTCCTGTGTCTTGTAGTCTTACGATGTGAGCTTCATGGAGAGTTGCTCCACTATATGATGAACTGAGAGCAAGGCTCTGGGCCTACTCTGGCTGCTCAGATCTATGGACTCGGTTTGGTTTGGAATGCTGTTGTTAGCTTCCATTGTTTGCATGATTTCTGTTTTTTTCTTTTTCTCTGTGTATTGGGTGTTGGTCTTTCTTTTTTCAGTTGGGTTCTTTCAGGCTTCTTGCTTTATGGCTGCCTGTAAGCAGACAAATCTCAAAGTTGTATAATTCATACATACTTTGATAATAAATGTACTTTGAATCCTTTTTGAATCATCGAATCTACCTGGCAACGTTCAATGTTAATTTCTTGTCTGAGTATGTATATGATACCATATTCTATGAGCTTCATTTTCTTACAAGCTATTTACAGGAAAAATTAAATAAATACAGTGGAATCTATAATAAACTATACCATCAAACAAAGACCAACAATGAACCAAACAAAGATGGACAAGCAATAGGCAGCCCAAGGCCACATAACACTTTCCACTATCAACACACATTGGCATTTGCTGGAAGCAGAGATTTATTGCATAAACATTGCTATTGACAGAGAGCTGGGGCCACGTGGTACATACAGCAGGCAGGAGGAGGCCAACTGGGCCATTAGTTCCATATTGGCTATCTGGGAGCAGTTGGCATCGTGCCACCCCCTCAACTCGTGCATAAGCACCTGGTGGAACATAGAACAGCCCAGCGCAGGAACAGGTTCCTTGGCCCATTGTCTCTGTGCCACCCTGATGCCTTATCTGTCTAATCCTTTCTGGTTGGACGGGGCCCGCATCGGAATCCGAATCAGGTTGTGTCATCATCACCATCATCGTTATGAGCTGTGTCGTGTGATGCGCCAGTCATGGTCTTCCATCTGTCCTTCATCTCAGAAGTTCTAATAAGCTCTTCAAAACGTTTGCCTGTCCATCCCTTGATGTTGTAACTCACGAATGTCGTGCACTGTCGACCTTGACCTTTTCTTCCAGCAGTTTCCCCGTCATCGCAAGATGTTCAAGCTTCTCTTTCCTCAGTACACGTCCCAGAAATCCCAGCTGCCGTTTCCTGATTGACAACGTCGGCTCTCTTCTTATTCCGGCCTTTCGCACACTTCATTTGTTACTCTGTCCTTCGACAATATTTTCGTCATTCTTCTCAAAAGCCACATTTTTGCAGCTTCATTTTCCTTCGATATTGTCCATCATCACTCCCATGTGTTAATGTGGAATGAACGTAGCATCACAGCACTCTGAGTTTTGAGCCAATTGAAGTTATGTTATTCTTTAGAATCCTTCTCAAACGCTTGAAAGTGCATACAGCAATCACAATCCTTCTAATTTCAACATCAACCCTACTGTCAGATGTGACCCTACCCTGACTAATTGAATTTCCATGTTTGTTTGAGTGTTGCAGAGCCCATTTTCAGTTCATTATCAGGTGGAGATGCATCTCTACCAAAGGAGGTTTAAGACACTCCTACCCTCTGCTAGCCTGCAGGTCACCCTTAGACAAGGTGTGACACCTGTTTAGACCCCCGCCACCCATTCCCAGTCAGGCTCATGTGAAGCCACAGGAACAGGCAGTGGATGGTTGTATGAGCAGCCGGTGCATATCACAACTCCTGGTTATGTGACCACTGACACCATTCAGACAGTCTCCGAAGAGTATTGATAATGGCTGGGGTTGCACATCTTGTAAAAGGGGAGATTGTTTTCTCTGGAGTGTCAGAGGCTGCGGGGAGACCTGATAGAGGTTTTTAAAAGTATGAGAGGCGTTGACAGGGTAGGAAGAGTCTTTTTCCCAGAGTGAAGACACAGAGTGTGGTGGGTATCTGGAATGGGCTTCCATGGGTGGTGGTGGAGACAGAAATGACAGCAACATTTAAATGTCATTGATACGAACAGTTGAACAGCTAGAGTTAGGGATCATTCACAGGCAGGGGGATTGCTTTGCACTGGTATCATGGTCAGCGGAGACTCTGGACCTGTATTTCAGAAGGGTGAAGGGAATCCCATTGAAGCCTATCAAACATTGAAAGGCCTGGGTGGAGAGGGTGTTTCCTATAGTAGGGAAGTCTAGGACCAGAGGGCACAGTCCCAGAATGAAAGGATGCTCCTTTACAACAGAGATGAGGAGGAGTTGTTACTTTAGTGAATCTGCAGAAGTGATTGGGTATATTTAAAGTGGAGTGTGAATGGTTTTAGATTAGTAAAGGTGTCAAAGGTTATGGGAAGAAAGCAGGAGAATGGTGCTGAGTGGGAAAATATATCGGCCATATTAAAAGGCAGAGCAGACTTGATGGGCCGAATAGCCTAATTCTGTTCCTATATCTTACGATGGGCTGTAGGGCATGTTCTAGTGCTCTGCTGTTCTACCTTGTATGTAACTATCAGGATGGTGTGGAGATTCACTGCTTGCTGCAGAAGGCAGCCACACTGGGCTTGTTGGAGGAGGGAACTGCCTACTCTCCCTGGGTCATTTTCACTGGTCCTAGACCCTGCCGGTGCTGTCTCTAGGAGAAATCTTAGGGGATGGGTTCTAGCCAACCAAAGTACACCCGTTTCAACTTTGAGACTGTATGGCACAGGTCTTTGCTGAACTAGACTATGTGTGTCAATGTCTCTGGTCTCCAAGGGCAGACAGCGGGATAGAACCTGCATCCTAAAACTGGCTGCAATGCTTCAGCTGTTCGTGATCCTGTTGTGACACAGTTCGATGGGGCTGTTGGAGACATAACACTACAAATATCAGAATCAGCTTCAGTATCGCCGGCATATGTCATGAAGTTTGTTGTCTTTGCAGCAACAGTACAATACAATAGATCATAATAAAAAACATGAATTACAGTATATATATTGAATTGAATTGACTATTATTTGCATCCTTCATATACATGAGGAGTAAAAATATGTTATGTCTCTGTCTAAATGTGCAATTTATAGTAATTTATAATAAGTAGTATGTACAACAGGACAGTAACAAGATGGCTAAATATGAACAGTCAATATAACATAGAAATACAGTTGTGTCAGCATGAATTAAGCAGTCTGATGGTCTGGTGGAAGAAGCTGTCCCAGGGCCTGTTGGTCCTGGCTTTTATGCTGCAGTACTGTTTCCCAGATGGTAGCAGCTGGAACAGATTTTAGTTGGGGTGACTCGGGTCTCCTTTTTACAAACCTGTCTTTGTAAATGTCCTGAATCGTGGGAAGTTCACAACTACAGGTGCGCTGGGCAGTCCGCACCACTCTCTGCAGAGTCCTGCGATTGAAGGAAATACAGTTCCCATACCAGGCAGTCAGGATGCTCTCAATTGTGCCCCAATAGAAAGCTCTCAAGCTTCTTCAACCATCTGAGGTGAAAAGGGTGAAAGATTAAATATATATTAAATAGTTAAATTAACTCAGTACTGTTTAAAAGAAATAAAAAAGTAGTGTTCATGGGTTCCATGTCTGTTAAGGAATAGGATGACAAAAGGAAAGAAGCTGTTTCTGAATGGTTGAGTGTGTGCTTTCAGGCTTCTGTACTCCTCCCTCAATATGAGAACAAGGCTTGACCTGGGGGATGGGGGTTCTTAATGATGGACGCTGCCTTTTTGAGGTATCGCTCCTTGAAGATGTCCTGGATGCTACAGAGGCTAGTGCCCATGACAGAGCTGGCTAAATTTACAACTCTCTGCAGTTTATTTTGATCCTGTGCAGTAGCCCCCCCCCCCCCACCCCCACCCAAGCTCCACCATACCAGATGGTGGTACTGCCAGTTAGAATGCTCTCCACGACACATGTAGAAACTTGCATCATTGATGACATAGCAAATCTCCACAAACTCTGAATGAGATATAGCCACAGTCATGTCTTCTTTATAGCTGCATTGATATGTTGGGTCTAGGTTAGAGCCACAGAGTTATTGACACCAGGAATCTGATCTCTCATAATAGTAAAGTGTGTGTGTGTGTGTGTGTGTGTGTGTGTGTGTGTGTGTGTGTGTGTGTGTGTGTGTGTGTGTGTGTGTGTGTGTGTGTGTGTGTGTGTGTGTGTGTGTGTGTGTGTGTGTGTGTGTGTGTGTGTGTGTGTGTGTGTGTGTGTGTGTGTGTACTAGAGAGAAATGATTAGAGTTTTTCACAGTGCTGTCAAAGATTATTTTGTTTTGGAGCCATTCAGTTTTTAAATTCTTTTTGTCAGACTCTGTTCTTGACCAAGTTCCACACTGCTGATTTGTTACTTTTGATTGATTGCTGCATTATGAACTTAATGGCCCATAATTTGCTGTCAAAACAGTGGTGAGGTTAATAGAGTTTGCTGTTCTTTCTATACCAAGAATGCAACAACCTCAGGCAGGCAGGTACTTGGCTGAACTTGCCACTTGGCCACTATTCTCTGTGATGAGGAACCCATTGTCCACCTCTGCTGTAGTGCATACGGTGCAATCTTGGTTTGAAACAGTGGACTTGTTCAACTCACCGAAGAAAATGACATCTTGCCTGGGGTTAACAGTCTGATCTGTGGAATGAGCTTTCTATGGTGGAAAGGCAGCTACTTGACGTCATTCCATCAGGTTTTAAGTAGAGTTAACTGGGAAGAAAGCAACACTTGCAAAATGCTGGAGAAACTCAGCAGGTCAGGCAGCACCTATGGAAAAGAGTAAACAGTTGACATTTTGGGCTGAGACCCTTATTCGGGACTGTGGAGGAAGGGAGAGGTTACCAGAGTTGATGGAGGGGAAGGAGGCTGGCTGGAAAGTGACGGGTGAAGCCATGTGTGTGGGAAAGGTCAGGGCTGGAGAAGAAAGACTCTGATAGGAGAGGAGGGTGGACAATCGGAGAAAGGGAAGAAGGAGGGGACCCAAGAGGAAGTAATAGACAGGTGAGAAGAAGTGAAAGATCAGAGTGGGAATAGAAGAAATGGGGGAGAGAAATTGGAAAGAACTGTTTTTTGGGCAAACGCACATCTGATATGTGCAGGATGTTGAAAGTTGAACTGCAGAGTTCAGGAGTGGTTTGTTCCAGTAAGAGGAAGGACAAGGATATCAAGATACAGGGATCCTGGATGATGTGAGAAGTGGTTAATTTAGTCAAGAAGAAGTAGGAAGTATTTGTAAGTCCTCAGAAGCTGGAATCAAACAGAGCATTGAGCAAAGTAAAGGAGTCAGAAAGAAATTCAAGAAAGCAATTTGGAGCACTGGAAGGGGTTACAAGAAATCCATGGCAAATAGGATTAAAGAGAATTCAAAGATATTTTAGCAGCACACGCAAAATGCTGGAGGAACTCAGCAGGCCAGCCAGCATCTCTGGAAAAGGGTACAGTTGACATTTCAGGCCGAGACCCTTCAGCTGGACTTGCCGGCCTGCTGAGTTCCTCCAGCATTTTACACGTGTTGCTTGGATTTCCAGCATCTGCAAATTTTGTCTTGTTACAGAAGATATTATACACATTCGTCAAGCACAGGAGGATAACTCTGAGAGGATAGGACCACTCAAGGGATAAAGGAGGGAAGGTGTGCTTGTAGGCAGAGGATGTGGGGGAGAATCCAAAAGAGTGCTTAATGTCGGTATTTACTCAGGAGAAGGATGTCAGGGACAGTGAGGTCAGAGTAAGGTGCTGAACAATTTTGAGATCAGGAAAGTGGCAGTGTCGGGTCTCTTGAAAAACATTAAGGTGAATAAGTCCCCAGGGCCTGATGGAATATACCTGAGGTTACTGAGAGAGGTGAAAGATGAGATTGTTGGAGCCTTGATCAATATCTTTGCTAGTCACATGTGTGGTGCTGGAGGACTACTGAGTGGGTGAGTATGTCTGCAGACGACACAAAGGTTAGTGGTGTTGTGGATTGAATAAAAGATTGCCAAAATATCCACTGAGAAATATATCATGCGAAGAAAACACAGACTGACTTTAATCCGGGCAAGTGTGAGTCGTGCACTTTGGGAGATCCAGTATAAAGAAAGAGTACCCAGTTGATGGCAGGATCCTTCACAGCATTGATGAACAGAAGGAGCTTAGAGTCCAGGGACATGTCCGCCTAAAATTGGCTGCACAGGTTGATAGGGAGGGAAAGAAAGCATACTGTGTGTTTGTCTTTGTTTATCGAGGCATTAAGTTCAAGAGCTAGGAAGTTCTGTTACAACTTTATAAAACTCTGGTTAGGCCATATTTTTCATTCTGTTCTGGTCACCTCATTACAGGAAGAATGTGGAAGCTTGGAAGAGAGTACAGAGGAGGGTCTCTTGAAAAACCTTGGCCTCCACACCAGGACACTGCCTGGTGTGGAGAACATGTGCTATAGTCAGAGCTTAGACAAGCTTGGGATGTTTCCTGTGGAGTGGTGGAGGCTGAAGGGAGATTTGGTAGACGTTTATAAAATTATGCATGGCATAGACAGACTAGACAGCAAGTACCTTTTTGCAATGTCTAATACTATAGGGCATGCTCTGAAGGAGAAAGGGAGACAGTTCAAAGGACAGATTTTTTGACACAGAGAGTGGTGAGTGTCTGCAATGTGCTGGAGGCAGACAGCATAGGAGCATGTTAGACAACATCTAGAGTAAATACACAGTAATGCAGAGAAAAGAGGAATATGGTCAATATGTGAGGAAGAGGGATTCACTTAATAGGGGTTTATCGGTTTAGTTAGCATACATGGTATGTTGAAGAGCATTTTCTATTCTGTACTGTTCTATAGAACAGATGGTACACTTTGTATTGTAGATAAGTTTAAAATCAGATTTGGATAATAACAGTCAATATTTATAGGAGTTGGGTTGTTCTTTCAGCTAGACCTCATTTCACCCATCACTCATGCTCCCTCATCTTGTCCAGGGAATGCCTGGACTGAGCCTCTGAGGGTAGGTTCATTCACTATGTGCTGTGTCATATGACGTGGGTGATCGCCGTCTTTCCATGACCCTGATTGTTCTTGGCAGATTTTTCTACAGAAGTGGTTTGCCATTGCCTTCTTCTGGGCAGTGTCTTTACAAGATGGGTGACCCCAGCCATTATCAATACTCTTCAGAGATTGTCTGCCTGGTGTCAGTGGTTGTATAACCAGGACTTGTGATCTGCACCGGCTGCTCATACGACCGTCCGCCACCTGCTCCCATGGCTTCACATGACCCTGATCAGAGGAGCTAAGCAGATGACACACCTTGGCTCAAGGACGAATTACAGGCTAGCGGAGGGAAGGAGTGCCTTACACCTCCTTTGGTAGGGATGTATCTTCACCCCACCACCTTTCGGAAACATTTCTGGCAATCTGGGAGACGTCGGGCTTAGTGTATCGTACTATTTGCTGTCCTCTCGGCACTCTGCAGTCAGTGATCACAGCAGGAGAACTGCTGAACATCCCAGTCCTTTGTCATACAGCCACTGTTTGGAGTTTCAGTAATGAGACCACTGTGGTGATTTCTCCACACTTTCAGTTTTCATTTGATTGTAACAACCCATTGGCTGATTGTTGTGTTTTAGATTCTGTCTCAGAACAAAGAAGGCTCTGATTAGTTAAATCACAGGTTAGGAAATTGACAAATGCACACAGCAGTTTTAATTTTGTGACTCTGCTCTGAAACAGATCAAAGACTAAAGCTCTCTTGAAAATAATGTTTCTTTAGTGTTTACTAGATCTTTCTGGTTCAGAATTTCTTTTGTAATCTTCTGATTATGCAGATGCTTTATTATGGAACATTTGCAATTAATTTTCAATGGTTGTAGGTGCGAATCTATGAAATGTGTAGAGGGAGTGATTGAGATGGTGCCTCATTTTGCCCTCTTCGTCTTTAATGCACATCATTTTAATTAAATGGGAAATCTTTCAAGTCACTTTCTAAGAGACATTCAGTAAGATAAACACATGCATTTTAAAATCACTTTTCCAACTTTATAGATGATTTTAAAATTTATCTTAAGCATGATTTTTTTGCCTTAGCATGTCCAGCAGTGGGTACTCAGAGCTGGAAATATTTCTAGTTCAATTTGGCATGTAACGATTGCCGTGAGTGGATCTGGACATGACATTATTCTGGGTAAGGTACTCGGTGCATCACAGAATGATTTCATCGCCGTTTGCTTCTGAACTGGAATACAGGACACCAAGCTGCAGCCTTCCTCAGTAACTGTGGGTGATTCTTTACTCTCCAGCAGCTGGTCAGGTCTGTCAATTGTCCTGAAATTTCCAATGTACAATATTAGTGGAATAACTCCATCCCGTGAAGTGTGGAAAAGATCTGAGACACTTTAGAAGGAGCCAGGTAGAAAAGGGTCCCGTCAATGTTCCCTGGGCTACACTACTGTTTCAAATTTCTAATCACAATATCAACACACCATTATCACCCTCTCTGCCATGACAAGCCATTTTCAGAATGTAATTTATCAACTTCCCTTAGCTCCCAAGGGTTCTCACCTTCAGGACCAGTTTACCACATGGGACCTTGTCAAATGCCTTACTAAAGTCCATGTAAACCACATCAACTGCAGTGTCCTCATCAATACGTTTTACTACCTCTTCAAACAACTCAATTAAATTAATCAGTCGTGATCACCAGCAACAAATCAGTTCTGATCAATCTCTGTCTTTCCAACTGTTGATTAGTCCTGTCCCTCGGGATCTTTTCCAATAACTTCCCTACCACTGATGTGAGACTCTCAGCTGACTTATTCCTCCTGCTCTGTTGAATAAAGGGACAATATTCTCCATCCTCCTGTCATCTGGCACCTCAGCAGTGGCTAGTGAAGATGTATCTCTCTTCTGTCTGTGTTCGAGCAGTCTCCACGTTTGACTTCCATAGCAGCCAACACCAAGAGTTGTTGGGACTTGCATCAATGAAGCAGTGATGCAGATAAATTTCTTTACTGAAGACCAGGGCACAGCCAGGAGCCCAGTCTATATATGTTCAAGATTTGAGTCAATAGACTTATGTAAGCAATTATAATGGAAAGTCGGGGTGGACATACGTCTCTACCAAAGGAGCTGTAAGGCACTTCTTCCCTCTGCTAGCCTGCAGGTCACCCTTAGGCTGAGCACCTGCTTAGCCCCCTCGATCGATGTCACGTGAAGCCATGGGAGCAAGTGGTGGATGGTCGTATGAGCAGCTGGTGCAGATCACAAGTCCTGGTTATGTGACCGCTGATGTGAGGCAGTCAGTTTCTGAAGAGTATTGATAATGGCTGGGGTCACCTGCCTTGTAAAGACACTGCCCAGAGGAAGGCAATGGCCAACCACTTGTGTAGAAAATCATGGTCGTAAACCATGATCGCCTACATTACATGACACGGCACATAACGGACACACAAAGCAACTACTGTATAAACAAGGACAGAGGCAGCACCAGAGGTGCCGAGAGTGCCCTCCTCAAAGTTCAAAGTAAATATATTGTCGGAGTATATATGCAGTATATAACCTTGAAACAGCCAAGAAACAAACACAATAGAAGCCGTTTCAAGAACACCCTCACACAATTAACATCATCAAACAACCAATGCATGAAATAAAAAACAATTTGTGCAAACAAACAACACCAATGGCAAAGTCCCTGAAAGTGAATCCTCAGCACTGTGCTGAAGGCCCCAGGCCACAGCTGCAGAATTCGAGCAGCCCGATTAAGTTGCACAGATAGTAAAAAAGAACCACACATAAAACACAAGTAACATGAACTGCAGAACCGCTGAAGCGAGTGCACAACTGCAGAGCATGTTGAGCGCTGAGGCAAGCTGGTCCAAAAGCCTGATGGGTGGCGAGCTACCGCTGCTCCCGAACCTGGTAGGGTGAGACCCCAGGCCCCTGCACCTTCTGCCCACCGGCCGCAGTGAGACACACCACTCAAACTCAGGCAGACGTCGCTTTCTGTTCTCATCCTCGACGATTTTAAACATTCTCGGCACAGGGTAATGGAGTCGAGCACGGGTTTGTGTTCCGCTTTTGGGAATCAAACACAGAACGTTACCCACGCTGAACACCCCCCCAGGAGACTACAGGAGTGCCAGATCGTTTGACCGGCCCAAAAGTACATAGTTAGGCTGCAGTCGATCTCAGTTCAGAAGAAGGCAAAGTGCAGTTTACTTAGGAGAGGAAGAGAATCCATCAGTTTTCTAAGCTGTCTGTAAGTTGTTGCTAATGGTGAAAGCTCATGTGTTTTGCCAGGAACCAGTTTCATGGAGAATTTTACCTGGTGGATGTAGCTGGTGCCTTTGTTACAGCTGGAATCAGCTGACAGCTTCACACTTGGTGTGAGTTATTACTGACTACCATTGTGTTCATTCCTTGGAGCTTCTTAACTGCAAGCAAGGAGAATGTAAAAGTGTCCAAACATAATGTTGAAAGAGGCTTCAGATGAAAGATAAATTCCAAGGTACCAGGTTTGCAAGGCACACGGTAAAACCTGCAAACTCCACGTGAGGTTCAAATTGGTGATTTCTTGGTGCTGCTCAGATCCACTCCTTGGGTTTAAAGCGGTCAAAAGTGAAGTTAGGATTTGAATTTCTCAAAGCTGATGTAGGATTTGTAGCCTGTTTATTACTTTGCCTCTAATAATGATACTCAATAAAAAGTATACCATTTGGGACACCACTGGGGGGGTTGGACGATCTACCGGGGAGGGATGGGGGTAGCCTGGTTTTGTGGCTCAGAAGGGAAGGGGAGAGAAGGGAAGACTGAGTAGTGATCGGAGATTCCTTAGTTAGAGGAGTCAACACGTGATTCTGTGGACGCGTGAAGAGGCAGTCGGATGGTATGTTGTCAGGGTCAGGAATGTTCCGGATTGAGTCTATGGCATTCTAAAGGGGGAGGGTGAGCAGCCAGAAGTCTTGGTGCAAATTGTCACCAATGACATAGAAGGAGCTTTTACTGCGCCCATGGTCTGTTTTTTTTTATCAATTATGCTATTGTTTGCACTGTTGTAACTATATGTTATAACTATGTGGTTTTGTGCAGGTCTTGTAGCTTTAGTTTTTGGTCATGTTTTTGTCTGGTGGGGTTGGAACTCCTTTCTGGGGAACTCGCTAAGACGGTAGCGCGATATTAATGAGCAGCAGCCTCTCCGGACTCTGGATTGGGGATTGCCAAACGTTATGTGGATTTTCTGGTGTAGTCTGTTTTGTCTTGTGTTTTTGTGATATCATTCTGGAGGAACGTTGTCTCATTTTTTAACTGCTTTGCACTTGTGGTTTCTAAATGACAATAATCTCAATCTGAATCTGAAGAGAGAATTTGGGGACATGGGGAGAAAGCTGAAAAGCAGGACCAATGGGTTAGAAATCTCTGGATTTCTACCTGTGCCATACACCAGTGAGGGTAAGAACAAAATGATTTGGCAGATGAGTGTGTGGTTGAGGGGACAGGGTTGAAGATTTTTGGATCATTGGGATCTCTTCTGGGGAAGGTATGATCTGTTCAAAAGGGGGGGGTGGGTTACACCTGAACCCAAGGGGAACCAATATCCTCATGGGCAGGTTTGCTAAAGTTGTTGGGGACAGTTTAAAATAATATGGCAGTGGGATGGGATGGGGCATTTTGTATACAAGTAGTATTTTGTTTGTAGTGAGGCTGTGTAATAGGGCAAAATTGCAGTCAGTGGGATGAATTGCTATGAAAAATGGTGACGATTACCAGACTGAAGGTGTATTTGAATGCATGCCGTATACGGAATAAAATAGATGATCTTATAGCATAATTAGAGATTGGCGGAAATTGCATTGCATAGCTAAGAGAGGATTTTAGTTGGGGGTTTAACATCCAAGGACAGGCAGGTAGGCAGAGGGCGGTGGAGTGGTTCTGTTGGTAAATTATGAAATCAAATCCTTAGAAAGAGGTGAGATAGGATGGGAAAATGTGAGATAATTGTGGGTAGAGCTAAGGAACTGCAAGGGGAGTTATATACAGGCCTCTGAACAGCAGCCAGGATCTAGGCAACAAATTACAATGGGAGACGGAAAATGCATGTCAATAGGGCAATGTTAATTACCGTAGATTCCGGATTTTAAGCCGCTACTTTTTTCCCACATTTTGAACAGCTTTGAACTCTGCGGCCTTTAATACGGAGTGGCTAATACTTGGTTTTTTTTCATGCCGCCAAAAACATTTTGCCTCGTAACAGTAGACCAATAAAATTGATGAGTAGTTCACAGAGGTCCAATGAAATTGTACGATAAATCAAGCGCACTTTCACAATTAAATTATTGTAAATCAGTCATTTGTACTCACCCTCATCAACATGGAAAACACTCGAAGAAAAGCATTGTGCTGCCTTTATGGCAGTTATTTAGTTTATAATATTTTCGCTTAGTAATTCATTTGTTAGTTAAAGTTAGAACTGTTTTAACTATATTTGTTTTCTGTACTACATCGCGGGATGCTATGACGTCACACCCGGTTTCGCCGCGTCTTGTGGGAAAAATACCGGTTTGCGATAAACGGGAAGGAGGGGGGCGAGCGGCGGAGCGAAAACGCTGCTTTTAAGTTAAAGGCGATCAATAACTTTTCCTGGTAGGCTGCAGTATATATATTTTTTACCAGTCGTTAGGAGATATTGGAATGTTGTTCAGTAAAGAAGTATACGCAACGTATATTTAAAAGTAGCCGCGTTACAGGCACGGTTCGAAAAAAAACATTTGCAATATGTATTTGTTTATGTTACCATATGGATTTAATTAAAAGTTAAAAAATCCTCACGTGTAATATCTTTCTGTGTAAATATCTCATATTACAACGTGGGACACCTGCGGCCGAAAATCCAGTGCAGCCTAAAATCCGGTGCGGCCTGTACAAGTAAAAAATTGATTTTATTTCTAAAATTAGAGCCAGCGGCTTTTAATCAGGTGCGCTCTGTAGTCCGGAATCTATGGTAGTCATGGGAGATTTCGATATACAAGCAGATTGAGAAAATAAGGTTGGTGCTGATTTTGGATCTCAAGAAAGTGTATTTGTAGAATGCCTGCAAGGTGGTGTTTTAGAGCAGCTTTAGGGTGAGCCCACTATGGGTTCAGCTATTCCAGATTGGTGTTGTGTTGTGAACTGGATTTGTTTAGGGAACTTAAGGTAGAGGAAGCCTTATGACAGTCATCATAATATGATAGAATTCATCCTGCAGTTTGAGAGGGAGAAGCTAAAGTCAGATGTATCAGTACTTCAGTTGAGTCAGGGGAATTACAGAAGTGTGAGAGAAGAGCTGGCCAAAGCTGAATGAAATTAAATTAATCAGGAGGCTGGAGATTCAGGGAGCAATTCAGAAGGCACAGAATAGATACATCCTAAAGAAAAGAAGATATTCTAAGGGGAGGATGACGCTACCATGGCTGACAAAGGAAGTCAAAGCCAACATAAAAACGAAGTAGAGGACATATAACAGAACAAAACTTAGTGAGAAGTTAGAAGACCTGGAACTAAGAAGGTTTTAAAAACCTGCAGTAGGCAACTAAAATCCCATAGGAGGGAAAAGATGAAATATGAAGGAAAGCTAGCCAGTAATATCAAAGAGGATACCAACATTTTTCAAAGATATAAAGGGTAAAAGAGAGGTGAGAATAGTTTTCGGACTGCTGGAAAATGACTTGGGGGAGGTAGTAATGGGGGTACAAGGAAATGGCAGATAAACTGAATAAGTACAGTAGTTGAGAGGGTCGGGGCAGAGGTAAGTGCAGTTGCTATTACTAAGGAGAAGGTGATTGGGAAGCTGTAAACTCTGAAGGTAGTTAAGTCAAACTACACCCCAGTGTTCTGAAAAAGGTAGTTGAAGATGTTATGGAGGCATTAGTAATTATCTTTCAAGAATCAATAGATTCTGGCATGTTTCCGGAGGACCACAAAATTGCAAAAGTCTCTCCACTTTTCAAGAGGGGAAGGAGGCAGAAGAAGGAAATTATAGGCCAGTTAGCCTGACCTAAGGGGTTGGGAAGACTTTGGAATTGATTGGAAAGGATGAGGTTTCAGAGTACTAGAGGTTTCAGAGATGAGCTAGACTGGACTGCCAACACAGATGCCTTGTGCAGGAAGGCACAGAGTCGACTGTACTTCCTTAGAAGGTTGGCGTCATTCAATGTCTGTAGTGAGATGCTGAAGATGTTCTATAGGTCAGTTGTGGAGAGCGCCCTCTTCTTTGTGGTGGTGTGTTGGGGAGTAAGCATTAAGAAGAGGGAAGCCTCACGTCTTAATAAGCTGGTAAGGAAGGCGGGCTCTGTCGTGGGCAAAGTACTGGAGAGTTTAACATCGGTAGCTGAGCGAAGGGTGCTGAGTAGGCTACGGTCAATTAAGGAAAACTCTGAACATCCTCTACATAGCACCATCCAGAGACAGAGAAGCAGTTTCAGCGACAGGTTACTATCGATGCAATGCTCCTCAGACAGGATGAAGAGGTCAATACTCCCCAATGCCATTAGGCTTTATAATTCAACCACCAGGACTTAAGAACTTTTTAAAAGCTATTATTAATGCTTTTTGAGATAGTGATTTAGATGCATATCATATTTTTTACTGAGTTAAGTATTGTATGTAATTAGTTTTGCTACAACAAGTGTATGGGACATTGGAAAAAAAGTTGAATTTCCCCATGGGGATGAATAAAGTATCTATCTATCTATCTATCTATCTATCTACTTAGAACACACCTGATAAAATAGGCCAAATTCAGCTTGGTTTCCTTAAGGGAAAATCTTGCCTGACAAATCTGTTGGAATCCTTTGTGGAAATAAAGGGCATGGTAGACAAAAGAGAAATGGTGGATGTTTTGTATTTGTCAAGGTGCCGCACATGAAGCAGCTTAACAAAATAAGAGCTCATGGTATTACAGGAAAGATACCAGCATGGATAGAGCATTAGCTGATTGGATAGGCAAAGAGTGGAAATAAAGGGAACCTTTTCTGATTGGCTCCTGGTGACTAGTGGAGTTCCAAAGTGGTCTGTGTTGGGAATGATTTTTTTTAATGTTGTATGTCAGTGATTTGGATGATGGAATTGATGATTTTTTAGCCAAATTTGTGGATGATATGAAGATAAGTTAGTGTTGAGGAAGCAGGGAGTTTGCAGAAGGACTTAGATCAGGAAAATGGGCAAAGAAGTGGCAGGTGGAATGCAGAGGTGGGAAAGTGTATGGTCATGCACTTTGGTAGAAGAAATGTTTTCTTGATGGAGAGAAAATTTAAAAATCTGAGGTGCAAAGAACTTGGGAGTCCTTGTACAGATTTCCCTAGAAGTTAACTTGCTGGTTAAGTCAGTGGTAAGGAAGGCAAATTCAATGTTAGCATTCATTTTGAGAGGATTAGAATATAAGAGCAAGAATACAATGTTGAGGCTTTATAAAGAGGCCTAAGGCCAAATTTGGAGTATTGTGTACAGTTCTGGTCACCGAATTATAGGAAAGATGTCAACAAAATAGAGCGAGTACAGAGGAGATTTACTAGAATGTTACCTGGGTTTCAGCACCTAAGTTACAGGGAAAGGTTGAACAAGTTAGGTCTTTATTCTTTGGAGCATAGAAGGTTGAGGGGGGACTTGGTAGAGGTATTTAAAATAATGAGGGGGATAGATCGAGTTGACATGGATAGGCTTTTTCCATTGAGAGTAGTGGAGATTCAAACAAGAGGACATGATTTGAGAGTTAGGGGGCAAAAGTTTAAGGGTAACACGAGGGGGAATTTCTTTACTCAGAGAGTGGTAGTTGTGTGGAATGAGCTTCCAGTAGAAGTGGTAGAGGCAGGTTCGGTATTGTCATTTAAAGTAAAATTGGATAGGTATACGGACAGGAAAGGAATGGAGGGTTATGGACTGAGTGCGGGTCAGTGGGACTAGGTGAGAGTAAGCGTCAGCATGGACTAGAAGGGCCGAGATGGCCTGTTTCCGTGCTGTAATTGTTATATGGTTAAAGCACTGATGAGGCTTCACTTGGAGTATTGTGAGCAGTTTTCAAACCCTTATCTAGGAAAGGATGTGCTGACATTGGAGAGGGTTCAAAGGAGATTCACTGAAATGATTCTGGGAAGGAAAGGCTAATCATATAAGGAGCGTTTGCTGGCTCCGAACCTGTACTTGCTGGAATTTAGAGGAAGGGGTGGGGGTGGATCTCATTGAAACCTATCGAATGTCGAAAGACCTAGATAGAGTGGATTTGGAGAGGATGTTTCACGTAATAAAGGATTGTAGAACCAGAAGGCACAACAGCAGAATAGAGGAAAGCCCATTTAGAAAAGAGATGAAGAGGAATTTCTTTAGCCAGAGGGTGGTGAATCTATGGATTTGTCACCACAGGTGGCTCTGGAGGTCAGGTCATTGGATGTATTTAAGGCAGAGTTTGATAGATTGTTGACAAGTCAGGGCATGAAATGCTGTTGGGAGAAGTCAGGACATTGGGTTGAGAAGAAAATGGGTCTCCATGATCAAATGGTAGAGCAGACTTGATGGACCGAATGGCCTAATCCTGCCCCGTGTCTTATGGTCTATGGCCTAATGCTATGACATGTTGCAGTGTGTGACCAGGACTGCTTCACTGTGACCTGACCAACAATTTTTATAGTTGGACCATGAACTCTCAGCTTTTGTACACTACAGTTTCAGAGTATTTTCCTCATGCAATAAGATGGACCCTTGGCCTCATGATCGGCCTCTTTATAATCTTGCACCTTGTTGCACTTTCTCTGTAGCTGTTCTCCTTTATTCTGCATTCTGTATCACATAACGGTTAGCGCATACACTTACCGCACCAACAATCTCCGACTGAGGTTGAATTCCCGCTGCTGTCTGTAAGGAGCTGTTCATTCTCACTGTGACCATGTGGGATTCCATTGGGTGCTCCGGTTTCCTCCCACGCTCCAAAGACATACGGTTAGGGTTAGGGAGTTGTGGGCATGGAAGAGTGGCAACTGTTGCAGGCTGCCCTAGCAGAGTTCTCGGACTGTGCTGGTCGTTGGTGTGAAATGATGTGTTTTGCTGAATTTTTCACTGTAGGTACATGTGGCAAATAAAGCTAATCTTTAATCGTTTTCTTTGTTCTACCTCAATACACAGTGTACCTGTCTGTATGAACAGTACACAAGACAAATTTTTCACTATATTATGGTGCGTGGCAATAAAGAAAAAGAAAATGAATAAACCAATCAGCTTTCAAGATTCTAGATTGTTTATTGCCATTTCCAGTACACATGAGTAAAGGAGAACAAAATAATTGTTACTCTGGATCCGAGGCAGCAGAAAAAAAGGATAAAAAACACAATAAATATAAATACACAAGGTAGTTTATTCATATAGATAAATCGCCTATCCATAAAGTGACACTAGGTATAGGGGTGCACAAAGGTGCAGTGACTTGCAGGAGGATCCAAAGCATTCCTGAGATGTGGTGACGTTGAGACGCATTGAACCTGGATCACTGGCCTGCACTGACCACGGTGCTGTGGGATGGTTCAGAGCCTGGGGTGGAGCACCCCCCCACCCCATCAAAGCCCACAAATAAGCTGCTCGTCTCTTCATGTGACCGCACGTTCCGTTGTCCTGCGTTGGTCTGTGGGCGGGGGCCGGAGTCCCAAATCCTGACTGCATTATGAACTGCCCTGTGATAGTTCTGGTCAGGAGAGAAGTTCAGGAGCAGAGAGTGAGTGGGAACTTCCCGTGGAGATGTCACCATGCTCTCTGACCCATTCTCCATTTCATTACCTTGATGGTCTCTCCCGTTTACAAACCTCCCTTCTTCACATAAATTGCTTAATTGTTGGATAATTCACTATTTCTGTGCCAGGAAATCACTTTACTCCGATAATTCAGTCTGGAGGACGCAGGGCTTGCTGCTTTGCTCTGCATTTTGTGGCACTGCACTATCCTTTTATTGTTGCCTAGCAACAGAGAAGCTAATAGAATGGCGATGCTCAGTGGCAGGAAGGCAAATGTAGATTACATCACAGGGGTCAGTCCTCTGCTTCACACCACTGCAGAGGCTTTAACCTCCAGCTCCTGCAACGTGATTATATAAGGCGATTACCTCAAACACCCGTAGGTAATGGAATCTGGTTAACAATGTCACACGCAGTCACTTTGGTGCATCTGATAGAACAGAAGTTAACAACTGTTTCAGGGCTGAGCAGGAGTGATTTCTGCCTGGCCTCACTGGCCCGGGTTTAATCCGTGTTTACACGGCTGCAGGAGGCACATGACCTGCTGAGGTTAGTGGGGAAAAGACGGCCAGTGGAGTCGTGGTGTACGCACTTTGAGGCGAGTGGTCCCGGGTTCAAATCCGGCCGGCTCCTTGCACGCTTTCCATCCGGCTCGCTACTCGGCCTCATAAGAAACAGGCACTAATACTAAAGGAAGGGCAAAGTCGCTGCCCGATGCACCACAAGGCACGGAGAGGAACAATAAGAAAGGAAAGGAGGGTACATTGGGCCAACCGCACTGAGGAGCTGAGCATTGAGCCGGAGAGTAATGCAAATTACTTCATCAAATTGATCATTACCGTTGTGCTATTGTCAAAAAAAATTATTGCCTTCTATTTAGTCTGGTCTCTGCAGAATATTTTCATAAGGAAGAATATTTTCTGTAACACAAGAGATTCTGCAGATGTTGGACATCCAGAGTAACACCCAATATCAACTCTGCAGGTCAGGCTGCACCTATAGAGAGGAGTAAACACTGACGTTTTGGGCCACGGCCCTTCATCAGGACTGGAAAGGAAAGGGGGAGAAGCTAGAATGAGAATGTGGGGAGGGCAGGGGAAGGAGTACAAGCTGACAGGGGTTAGGTGTGATCAGGTGAGGGGGAAGGTGGGTGGGTGGGTAGGAGAGGAGGAATGAAGTAAGAAGCTGGAGGTGATAGGTGGAAAAGGACTAGGGCTAGAGAGGAAGGATCTAACTGGAGAGGAGAGTGGAGCATGGGAGAAAGGAAAAGAGGGGCACCAGAGAGAGGTGAGGAAAAAAGAGGGGGTAAGAGGGGAGCCAGTATGGAGAATTGTAAAAGAGTGAAGGGGGAGGAGAGAAATTACTGTAAGTTATAGAAGTCGATGGTTATGCCAGCAGGTTGCAGGCCACCCAGATGGAATATGAAGTGTTGCTGCTCCAACCTGAGAGTGGCCTCTCTGTTGCAGTAGAGGAGGCCATGGACCGAGATGTTAAAATGGAAGTAGGGAGTGGAATTAAAATGGGTGTTCTGTAGGAAATCTTGCCTGTTGTGGTGGAGCAATGGGGTTTGAAGGTACTTATTTCCTGTGCTGCTAGTTGCTTCGTTCCTGCTGCCATCACGTTTCTGAACTGGCAGTGAATTTATCAACACTATTGTATCTTCCCTTCCTTTTGCTCTAAATGGACTCTTTCTTTGCTGTAATGTCCTCTGGGCCATTCCCATGTCTTGTGGTGCAGTGCTGCAGCAACCATACATGACAGGGAATCGTGCAGAAACCTGTTCTCACTGTTACCATCAGGGAGGAGGTACACACACTCAGTGATCAGAAGCAACTTCTTCTCCTCTGCCGTCCGATTTCTGAATGGACGGTGAACCCATGGGCACTGCCTCAATACTTTTTATTGCCTTTTTTTTGGCTCTAATTATTTAATTTAACTTTTTATATATATTCACAGTATAATTCAGTTTTTCCCCTTCTATTATTATGTATTGCGTAGCACTGCTGCCTCAAAGTGAACAAATTTCACTACTGGTGATTTTAAACCTGATTCTTATTCTGATGACACTGTTCAATTCTCTGCCACAGAAGGGAGATCAAAATGTAACAAGCAGTCAGGTCTTAACAATGCCGAGAGGAAATGCAGGGGTACGGGGAGAAGGCAGGAGCGAGATATAGACGCTATTGTGCTGAGTGGGGGATTAGGCCCAATGAGTCGAATAGCCTCCTCCATCCTGTTTGCTGCAGAAGATGTTGATGTATGTCTACTGTTACTGAATGTGTGGGGGTCGTCTGCATTCTCACGATAACAATGAATTGTGTGAAGGTTGGAGTGATGGTATTTGATTAGTAAGACCAAAAGGTAGTTGCTGGGAGTTTTGGAGTGTTTCTCATTCGATATACTAGCTCATAAACTTTCTTTCATGTAGCTATCAGCCAGAATCTAGAGCCCCGAGTATAATTTAACTGCTGGGTGTTAAAACCACTTAATGGGATCTGGGCTGACTTAGGCCATTACTGTGACACTCCTTCAACTTAATGGATTGCACCTTAGGCCATTTTGTGTCTGCTTGGTCAAACATTGGAGGAGGCCTTCATTTCCACTCAGACAGTAACACATCATTGTGATCTCTGGTGATCTGTTTGGGAGGTAACCACAGACTGGGTGTCTGATCAAAGCCAACACACTACACTCCACACCAGGGTTTACTATCACTGACATGTGACATGAAATTTCTTGTTTTGCAGCAGCAGTACAATGTAAGACATTAACATTGTTTTCAAATTTCAAAAATTGATAAATAATGCAAAAGGAATAGGGTGGTGGTGTTCATGGGTTCTTGGACCTTTCAGAAATATGATGGCGGAGGGGAAGAAGCTGTTCCTGAGCTGTTAAGTTTTCAGGCTCCTACACCACGTCCTTGATGGTAGTAACAAGAAGAGGGCATGTTCTGGATGTTGTGTCCTTAGTGCTGGATGCTGCCTTCCTGAGGCACCTCCTCTTGAAGACCTCCCCTCTGGTGGGGAGGGTTGGAGCTGGTTGACATTAACAACCCTCTGTGGCCTCTTGATTATAGTTAGTGATAATTCTCTCTCTCTGATTATGGTTAGTGATATCGCTCTTTCTCTGATTATAGTTAGTGATATCACTCTGTCTCTGATTATGGTTAGTGATATTGCTCTATCTCTGGTTATAATTAGTGATATCGCTCTATCTCTGATTATGGTTAGTGATATCACTCTATCTCCGACCATGGTTAGTGATATTGCTCTATCTCTGATTATAGTTAGTGATATCACTGTCTCTGATTATAGTTAGTGATATCGCTCTATTTCTGATTATAGTTAGTGATATCGCTCTGTCTCTGATTATGGTTAGTGATATCGCTCTAACTCTGATTATAGTTAGTGATAGATAGATAGATAGATACTTTATTCATCCCCATGGCCTACTCAGCGCCCTTCGCTCAGCTACCGATGTTATACTCTCCAGTACTTTGCCCAGGACAGAGCCCGCCTTCCTTACCAGCTTATTAAGACGTGAGGCGTCCCTCTTCTTAATGCTGCCTCCCCAACACGCCACCACAAAGAAGAGGGCGCTCTCCACAACTGACCTATAGAACATCTTCAGCATCTCACTACAGACATTGAATGACGCCAACCTTCTAAGGAAGTACAGTCGACTCTGTGCCTTCCTGCACAAGGCATCTGTGTTGGCAGTCCAGTCTAGCTTCTCGTCTAACTGTACTCCCAGATACTTGTAGGTCTTAACCTGCTCCACACATTCTCCATTAATGATCACTGGCTCCATATGAGGCCTAGGTCTCCTAAAGTCCACCACCATCTCCTTGGTCTTGGTGATATTGAGACGCAGGTAGTTTATCACTGTATTTCTGATTATAGTTAGTGATATCACTCTGTCTCTGATTATGGTTAGTGATATCACTCTATCTCCAACTATGGTTAGTGATATCACTCTATCTCTGATTATGGTTAGTGATATTGCTGTATCTCTGATTATAGTTAGTGATATCACTCTATCTCTGATTACGGTTAGTGATATCGCTCTATCTCTGACTATGGTTAGTGATATCACTCTGTCTCTGATTATAGTTAGTGATATCGCTGTATCTCTGATTATAGTTAGTGATATCACTCTCTCTGATTATAGTTAGTGATATCACTCTGTCTCTGATTATAGTTAGTGATATCACTCTATCTCTGATTATGGTTAGTGATATCGCTCTATCTCTGACTATGGTTAGTGATATCACTCTGTCTCTGATTATAGTTAGTGATATTGCTGTATCTCTGATTATAGTTAGTGATATCACTCTATCTCTGATTACGGTTAGTGATATCGCTCTATCTCTGACTATGGTTAGTGATATCACTCTGTCTCTGATTATAGTTAGTGATATCGCTGTATCTCTGATTATAGTTAGTGATATCACTCTCTCTGATTATAGTTAGTGATATCACTCTATCTCTGATTATGGTTAGTGATATCGCTCTATCTCTGACTATGGTTAGTGATATCACTCTGTCTCTGATTATAGTTAGTGATATCGCTCTATCTCTGATTATAGTTAGTGATATCACTCTGTCTCTGATTATGGTTAGTGATATCACTGTATCTCTGGTTATGGTTAGTGATATTGCTCTATCTCTGATTATAGTTAGTGATATCACTCTGTCTCTGATTATGGTTAGTGATATCACTGTATCTCTGGTTATGGTTAGTGATATCGCTCTAACTCTGATTATAGTTAGTGATATCACTGTCTCTGATTATAGTTAGTGATATCGCTCTCTCTCTGATTATAGTTAGTGATATCGCTGTATATCTGATTATAACTGCAGAGAGGCTGTGGAGCCCCTGTCGGTTCAAAGTTAGAGGGAAATGTGGCTGCTCACACCTTGACAATGTAACATTCACCCAGAGTTCCTCTGTAATGTAGCTGTCTGGGGTAGGGTTGTGCATCACATCACTCAGTTCTGTGCACCCTGATGTCAACCAGCCTGTGAATGTGCTGAATCAGCAGATCCTGCCATGCTGAGTCAGCTGAACTCTCCATCGATCCTGTCCTAATGCCGTTAGTGGACCCACCACAGGGGCAGCACCTGTACTGCAAGGCAAACCGCCAACTCAGTGTGTATCTGCAGAGAGGAACTGTCACAGTCATAGAGTCAGTGGTTGGAAGAACTGGAGACCCTACACACAGGAACTGTCAGTCATAAAGTCATACAAGTGCTCCCTGTGGAACTAGGTGCCCAGCTAATCTAGTCCCATTTCTCTGCATTTGGCCCATATCCCTCTGAACCTTCCCTATCAATGCACTTGTACAAATTCTTTTAAATATTGTTTAAGTCCCTGCCTCAACCACATCATCGGGCAGCTCATTTCATACACAGACCACCCTCTGGATGAAAACATTGCCCCCCGGGTCCCTATGAAATCTCTCATCCCTCAGCCTAAACTGTACCCTTATCCTGAGAGAAGGACTGAAATGTCTGGACTGTCTTACGCAGAGAGGTTAGAGAGACTGGGCTTGTACACGCTGGAATTAAGGAGATTGAGAGGGAATCTGATTGAAACATATAAGATTATTAAGGGATTGGACAAGATAGAGGCAGGAAATATGTTCCAGATGCTGGGCGAGTCCAGTACCAGAGGGCTGGTTTGAGAATGAGGGGTAGGTCATTTAGGACAGAGTTAAGGAAAAACTTCTTCTCCCAGAGAGTTGTGGGGGTCTGGAATGCACTGCCTCGGAAGGTAGTGGAGGCCAATTCTCTGGATGCTTTCAAGAAGGAGCTAGATAGGTATCTTATGGATAGAGGAATCAAGGGATATGGGGACAAGGCAGGAACCGGGTATTGATAGTAGTTGATCAACCATGATCTCAAAATGGCGGTGCAGGCTCGAAGGACCAAATGGTCTACTTCTGCACCTATTGTCTATTGTCTAAATAGACCGCAGAAGGTGCTAACCTGTAGTATTCAGTTTCATTTATTTGTTTATTCCTTCATGTTATTACTTGTTTTCTGTGTTTACACAGTTTGGCTTCTCTTGTACATTGGTTGTTAGTCAACCTTTGCGTGTAGTGTCTATTGATTCTGTTGTGTTTCTCTGTTCCACTGTGAATCTCCGTAGTATATGCTGGACTTAAATGTACTTTGATAATAAATTTACTTTGAACTTATAGCAGATTATTTTTAATCTTTTGCACAGTCCTGCTGCAAAACAACAAATTTAATGACTTACGTCAGTGATAATAAACCAGGTTCTGATCCTGATCATTCCGTCTATCTCAGCCTCTCGTGATTTTATACACCACTCTAAGGTCACCTCTCATTCCTCTACATTCCCAGGAATAAAGTTCTGTTCAAGATCTCCCTATAACTCAAGCCTTCAAGTCCTGACAAATTTCTCGTATTCAGAGGGAGTGACAGTACAATTGTGTCAAGTAATTAACTTCTCAGGGTGTGAAGAATCTGTAAAACTGGAGATATCAATGCATCATTTTCATCTGGTATGGGAGGGGGTGGCGCTACTGCACAGGATTGAAATGAGCTGCAGAGAGTTGTAAACAACCAGCTCCATCATGGGCACTAGCCTCCGTAGTATCCAGGACATCTTCAAGGAGTGATACCCCAGAAAAGTGATGTCCATCATTAACGAATCCCAGCACCCAGGACATGCCCTCTTCTCATTGCAACCATCAGGAGGGAAGTACAGGAGCCTGAAGGCACACAGTCAACGATTCAGGAACAGCTTCTTCCCCTCTGCCATCTGATTTCTGAATGGAAATTGAACCCATGAACACTACCTCACTACTTTTTTATTTCTGTTTTTGCACTACATGTTTAACTGTTCAATATGTATAAAATATTATCTATGAATCAGTTTTGCTTTCCCTCTATTATGTATTTTAATGTACTGCTGCCACAAAATTAAATTTCACGGCATAAGCTGGTGATACTAAACCTGATTCTGATTTGAATTTCCCTCTGTAAGAATGAACCCAAATGTCTCTTTACACTACGATACGGGTTGTAAGGTTGATCTTGATCAGCTTAAAAGCCGGCACTCGTTGCTGGACATTTCACAGCTGTCCGGTTCTTTCGTCAGCCTGTGACTGAACTGCAGGGATCATACTTCCCTCAAAACCAGAGGGCCTGGGGCTCAAAACGAGGCTGGATACCTTCAGAGTTCTACTGCAAGAGATGGCAGAAGTTCAGCCAGTGTGTACTTTTAAGGCAGTCATTGATAATGAACAAGATCTAGTTGAATGGTGGGACTGGCTTCAGAGGCTGAATGGCATACTCCTTCTTTGGGCTCTTATGTTTTCAAACAGGAGCCGGTAAGTTGGAGTTTTACTGTGTGGAAATCATTAGATTTCTCTCAGTGTTTGGCCACAGTTAGTCCTCGCATTATAATTGTTCTCTCTGGAACAAAGGAGGCAGAAAGCTGACACGTTAAAGGTTTATAAAGCCACGAGGGTCATGGTAGCCTAGCGGTAGACACAACTCTTTATAATACCAGCGATCGTGCTCAATTCCTGCCACTGCATGTAAGGGCTTTGTACATTCTCCCCTTGACCGTGTGGGTTTCTTCTGAGTGCTTCAATTTCCTCCCACAGCCCAAAGCTGTACCATTTGGTAAGCTAATTGGTCATTGTAAATTGTCCCGTGATTAGGCTAGGGTTAAATTGGGGGATTGTTGAGTGGAATGACTCAAAGGGCTGGAAGGGCCTGTTCTGCTCTGTATCTCAATGAATAAATAGAAATGGTAGTGGTCACAGTCTTTTTCCCAAGGGAGGAGAGTCTAAACCAAGGTTTAAGACTCTCACACAGACAATAGTGGGTATTATTAAACATGGGTCCTATTGCAATGTTTAACAGACATTTGGACAGGTAGATAAATAGGAAAAGTTTGGAGAAATAAAGGCCAAACACAAACAAACGGGCCTAGCTCAGATAGGTACAATGGTTGTCATGGATGACTTGGATTGAAGGGCCAGTTTCCATGCTGTCTGACCCTATATTTACATTCAAGAGCAGCATTAGATCTCATAGCTTTGGAATAGTCACCAATTTACCTCAACCGGTCAAGTCTGACCTTGGTGGAACCCATTGAACAACCCCACATTGACCAGGCTTGCAATGTTCTCTTCTGATAGCTCTTTCCCCACTGAGATTATAAAGGATTTGGCATAAATCCTCCTTAATGACGCCTCAACCCTTTCAGTTCTATTGATTCCTCAACGCTGGTCCACTCTTCTTGTAAACATGGCTCATTACTAAACATGACTAAGTGGGCTCTTATAGTAAATAACGTCGGTAATATAGTTTTTCAGTACCCGATAGCTTGCATTTCCTTTTTTCTGAAAATGCCTGCAAGCAAATGAATCTCAGTGCAGTATATGGTAACATATCTGCATTTTGGTAATAGATATACTGTGAAGATTTTTTAGGCCAGGTGATGGTGCATGCTGTGTCGGTCAGCGAGCTGAAGAACACGTTGTTGCCACTTGAGATTCTTCCTTTCACTAAATCACAAAGCCCTGGTGTGCTCTTGATTACAATGCAATTATCATCATGTAGAGCCTAAGCTGAGGGGAGCAGGATGACATGCTGAGAACTTGATGCTGCTATTTATTGCAGGATTCTGCACTGATTATGGATTCAGAGGCAGGTCAGCCTGGCTCTCCGTACCTCAGCCCCACTGTGTGCGAGTGTGCCAGCTCTTTGGATGAGACTAACTTGTATGCCCCTGCAGGAAGCTGGCATTAGTCATAGAGTGCTGCAGGCCAATCAGCCCATCTAGTCTTTGCTGAACTGTTATTCTACTGAGTCCCATCGACCCTCCCTTCCATGTACTCAACCACACTTCTCTTAAAAATTGAAATTGAACCCATTGGCAGCTCATTCTACACTTTCACCACCATCAGAGTGAAGAAAATCCTCCTCATGTTCCCCTTAAATATTTCACCTTTCACCCTTAACCTATGATTTCTAGTTCTAGTCTCATCCAGACTCATTGGGATAAACATCCTGCTTGCATTTACCCATTCTATACCATGAGTAATTCTTTCAAATCTCCCCTCATTTTCCCATACTCAGGGGAAAAAAAGGCCTAACCTAGTCAACCTTTCCCTATACCTCAGGTCCTCATGATTCAGCAACATCCTTGTAAATGTTCTTTGTACTCTTTCAATCTTATTGACATCTTTCCTGTAGGTAGATGACCAGAACTGCACACAATGCTCCAAATTTGGCCTCACCAGCATCTTATACAACTTCAACATCACATTCCAACTTCTGTGCTCAGTGCTCTGGTTTATGAAGGCCCATGTGCCAAAACCTCTCTTTACAAACCCATCTACTTGTAACAGCACTTTCAAGGATCTGCGGGAATTATGGGCTTGTGTGCATTCTGTCAAGAGTGGGGAGCTGCTGTGAAGGTGGGGCTTGGCAGGTGTAAATCGTGCTGCAGCAAACGTGTTTTTCTGTGCGATTGAGCCAATGGAGGATACTGATGGTCACAGAACGACAATTACACACGCAGTTGCTGATGGACGCGGTGTTAACCGGTGTCTTGTGTGAGGTTTCAGCTGAAGTACGCTGGCAATTCTGTGACTCACTGCAGCTTAACGCAAGCTGCTAAAGTGATTGACAGGTCAACCTGACTGACAGGTGGACGTGGTCGTTTTTAATTTACATTCATCGTGGTGGCTCTAACACAAATCCAATCACTTTATTGAAAACAGACTGACGCTGCCTGGTTACTGAGGGTGGAGCCTGCGCATCCTGAGAACACTGTTTAAGTTTGCACAGAGTGCTTTTGATTCCTGCCTTTGACAAAGGTCAGGCCAGCTCTTCTCAGACTCAGCAGTGTGCTACGGGTTTTTCCTCTGTCTTTGAATCAACTTTAACCACCTTTATGTTCTGTTGGCTCAGCCCCTTCATGCTTATCGATTAGTTTGCTTTTAACTTGTACGTGCCTGCAGAAATTTCAGAGCTGAGACAAGGTGGGCTTGCATTAGAACCAGGTGGTCTCTCTAAGACTTTGTGTGACAGAGGTCGCGGGGAGGGATGGCATGGTAGCACAGTGGTCAATGCAACATTATTGCAGCACCAATGAGCCCGGTTCAATTCCCCCGCTGTCTGTAAAGAGTGTGTGCGTTTTCCCAGCGCAGGGTCATTGGGCTGGAGGGGCCTGGTACCATACTGCATCTCTAACCAGCTCATTAAATAACTAACTAACTAAATAGATAGATAGACTAAAAAAATTGTGTTCAGCTCTGAATGATCTTTGCAGTCTAATTTCATGTACTATGAAATGGTCATGAATGAGTGAAGATTGCAGGCAGAGGTGGCTAATACAAGGGGGCATAATTTTCAGGTGATTGGAGGAAAGTAGGGGGGATGTCAGAGGTAGGTTTTATTACACAGAGAGTGGTGTGTGTATTGAATGCGCTAGTAGGGTGGAGGTCGAGGCAAATGCATTAAGGACATTTAAGAAACTCTTAGGCATATGGATGATAGAAAAATGGAGGGCAATACAGGAGGGAAAGGTTAGCTTGATCTTGGAGTGGGCTGCAGAGCCTGTACAGTGCTGTACTGTTCTATCTTAGTATATTAAAGTATATTGCCATTTTATCACTGTTACTGCATCTGCCCGAAAGCAACATGGAAGCACCAACACCAGAAGTTCAGGAGGGTGGCTCTGCCACCACATGGTCAAGGAGAGTTAGTGATGGGTGATTCGCAATGAATATTTGGCGATGGGTGCTGGTCAATGGATGGTTTACTGTGTGGCTGACATGGGTGGTAGTCAGTGGATGGTTTTCTGCGCGGTTGGCATGGGTGGTGGTTAGTGGATGGTTTGCTGGGCGGTTGGCATGGGTAGTTGCCAAAGGATGGCTTGCTGGGTGGTTGATAATGGGTGGTGGTCAATGCATGGTTTGCTGGGCAGTTGGCAATAGGCAGTTGGTGATGGTCAATGGCGAAGGGCCGTATCCACTAATTTTGCTGGTGACACCTACTTAAGGACAGTGAATATGACTACTTCAATACAACAAGGAGTGTTCCGTCTGCAGTAATCTCTGAGAAATGGCCTGTATAGCTCCTGGCTGTTTCACCTGCTTGTTGGGTAATGCACTGTGTCTGACAGTAAGTCCGCCTCCAGATCAATCCTCTCTGTCCATGCCAACAGCTCCATTTGCAACTTAGCACTAATGGCTATGACTGTATCTTGCTCCTCACTGTCAGTCTGATAAATCAACTTACGGGGAAGAGGGGGGTTGGCAGAGCTGTGGCGATTCACATGTCGCGTTTTATTCTTCAGTCAAATTACATCCAGGAAGATAGTTACACCTTTTGAGCCGGTCGGGATGTGGATTCGACGTTGAGAGTCGAAATTTACGCTGACTGTGCAGTATCAGGTGATGCTGCTCCTCAGCACGAAAGGCTCCTGAGAATATATTAACAAAAGAAAGATAAAGTTCTGTAGCTAATTTGATTAAAAATAGAAAGAGTAATCCTTTAGAGCCAGTGATTATTCTTGGATTCTCGGGAATTATTCATCAGATCAGCTAAAATTTCTGAGGTGATTACTGAAAGAGGTGCAATGATTGATTCAAATTTTGAAAGTGTTGTGTAATTATTTTAGTTTGCTGGTTCTAATTTTGAATCCTCTAAATGGTGATAGTTTGATTGAAGTGTCCCACTTGAAGCTTGTTCAAACCGTCAGTGATTGTAAGTGCATTACAATGCTGTATTGTGTTGTGATCTTGCAGTGCCAAACTATTTCAACTGACCAAAGGGAGATATGTTTGTTAATGTGCAAGTATTTAACAACAACCAGCTCCTCAGATTCCCGGCAGAGGGAAGGCATTTGCCTCCATCTCATTCTTGGCACAAACGTACAGAAAATGTTACTGATTGCATCTCTTTGACAAAACACGTTCAGGTTGACTCTTTTGATTTGATGAATGGTGTAATACGCACCTTGTAATACATAATAAGCACAATCTATTATGATAAAACATGTCTGTATCGGGATACACAGCAGACTCTTGCTCAGAAGGCTGTGTGGTTCATTCAAATGACCGGATTAACTCCCCATAACAAGGGTTCTCATTCTGGGCTATTCCCTCAGCATCCGTAGCTCACCGTACCTGGACAGCGCTGCGGTCAGTTTTAGGATCAAGCTGTGTACAGCCCAAGAGGAAAACCTCTTGTCTAATCAGGAGGGCATCTGTTTCACTTTAAAGGGGTACATGTGAAGCCAATGCACTCTGACCAGCAGCAAGCTATGGTAAAGCTGAGGAATAGGCATTAGGATCATAGAGAAGTACAGCACAGAAATAGGCCCTTCGGCCCATCTAGTCCATGCAAAAACCTTTTAAACTACCTACTTCCAGAGCTCGCCACATCACTATCATCCATGTACCTATCTAAACATTGCTTAATGGTTGAAATCGAGCCTGCGTGCACCACTTGTGCTGCCAACTCTTTCCACTCTGTTATGAAGCTGTGAGTGAAGAAGTTTCTCCTCATGTTCCCATTCAACTTGAACCCATGACCTTTGGTTGTAGTCCCACCCAACCTCAGTAAAAAAAAACATTTAACCCATCTATATCTCTCAGATTTCTGTATACCTCTATCAAATTTCCTCTCAGTCGACATTCTAAGGAATAAGGTCCTAACCTACTCACTCTTTCTTTATAACTCAGGTCCTCCAGACCCGGCAAAATCCTTGTAAATTTTCTCTGTGTTCTTTCAAACTTGTGAAAGCCTATGTGCCAAAAGCTTTCTTTACGACCCTCTCTACCTGTGATACTACTTTCAACGAATTATAGAATTAACTGCCTATTCCTCAAATGTTTCATAAAGCAATAAGCATTCTTGCTAGTGGTGTAATTAGTTACTGCTAGTTACGCCGCTGGCAGTGAAGGCCCTCCATCTCTGGTGGTGTTCAGGGCTTCCTTTATCGAGTCAGTCACTCAGCTTTCACTACTGTCAGCCATGCAAGTCCCAGCAGGAGACTCCGGAACACCGCCACACTCAGATGTAGAAGGATTCTTCATTGCTGTTTCTGTAATAATTTACCAGCCAGAGTTGTTAATCCTGAGCTGAACTCCTGAACCTGGAGGACTAGTGAACCACCCTTCGTCGTCTTGACCTGTTTGACCCTACAAAGAGTCAAAGCATAAAGCCCTGACTCTGGCCAACATAGCTCTTCAGGTCATCGAGGCATGCAAGCCTCCAAACCTACGACAAGGTTGTGGTCCTCTTGGAGGTGATGGTAATATAACAGCGGTTAACCTCTGCTTCCACAGGTGATATGTTGGTGATGGTTGTTCAGAAACTTCTTCAAGCTGGCCTGGTTGAAATCTCCCACAATGGTATCCCTGTGTGCTGTTTCATGATTGCTGATCACAGAGATCAGCTCTGACGTTGATCAGAGGTGGAATGTGCACTGTTGGCAAGAGGTGGATGACAGTAGACAACCCTCTCGCTGGTAAAATGCCAGAGATATTAAACCCGGTTCTGGTTCTGAATCAGATGCTCTCTGAGCTCTCCAGGCATAATCGTGCATTGGTCAGAAACGGTATCTTCCCTGATGTTGATTTTCCAGCTTTGGAGTGACTGATTATGCATGAAACAGTTTAGTGAACGGTGTACCAACCTTCCATTAACAGCTCTCGGTGTTTTAACTCTGTGTTCCTAATTTACAGAAGTTATTCTGTGTGCGTGATGTGATTATGGAGCACCTCACTCGAGAGGAGGAGGTGGCAGAGGCTCAAGGGATCTGGGTGGCCGGGGTCAGAGAACGGCACGTCGCTTGTAAGGCTGGAGAGCATTAGTGAGGAAAAGCTTCTCCTTGCCAGTGGAGATGTATTAATCAGTCACCGTGTTATGTGGCGGGGACTTGGGACAATCACCAACACTCCAAGCCCGAACCATTGGAGGTGACTACATCCCCTTTTCTGAACAAAGACCAAGCCTTTACCCAGTGTGAGTGAGCCAGGGATTCCAGAAACATTTCAGAGGTGGGGGGGGGGGAGGTGTGAGAAGGGAGAGGGATCCATGGGTGGGTTGGGGAGAGGGTGAGGATGAGAGTGGAGGATATGAAGCCTGAAATTGATAGTGGGGTTTTAGCTGATGCCCAGAGAAGCAAGTTAATGTGATTAGCCCAGTAGTGGGTCAGAGATTTGGCCTCATGTTGAGTGGTCGGGATCCAGGGATGCTGAGTGCTTCAGGGAGAGGGCTGGAGCCATGTATATCTCGGTTGAGGCTGATGATGAAACAGCCCATTTTCTCTGACTTCTGGTATGGATGAGCAATAATTTACTAAAACTGAGCAAAGATAAAACTGAAATGATTTGAGTTGGTTGCAAAGCCAAAAGCAATAAACTTCTTGATAAACGAGAACTTGGCTCCCTCTGCAAAATCAGAAGTAATAAACCTGGGAGTCATCCTTGATTCAGATTTGAAGTTTAAATCCCACATAAAGAAAGTGACCAAAGCAGCATTTCTACACTCAGAAACATTGCAAATGTACACCCGTTTCTGTCTTGTAACGATGCTGAAAAACAAATTCACACCCTTAAATCAAATAGACTAGATTACTGGATTGTGCTTTGGAGACCTCCCCCCGGATTTGCCTTGCACACTCCGAAGTCCTGATGTAGCAACGGAAGAGTGTCATGTGTGCAAGGCCGGCCTGTCGGTGCACACCATGTCCATAGTCTGTCACCTCTACGGTGCACCCTGCCCAGAGGGTTCCTGCACTGAGATTGTTCCGTGGTTTGTTCAATTGCTAAAGCAATAAAGATCTCAATTTCATGAGATAAAATTTTAATTGAAGTTATCTATGAAATTGGTTGAAATTTCTTGTTGAACTTTTGATACTAATAAAGGTTCTACTGAGTTAAGTGATTCCCATGTTGATGATTGCCACATTTTTAATATCGCTTGTAATTAATTTTATTTCAGTTATACCTGGTGTTAATCAAACTCAAGAATCTCGAGTGGCAGAAGGCAATCTACAGGGCTCAATAGAATGATTACATTCCGTCTTCTCCCCAGTGATAGCCTTTTCTCTAACCCCTCCACCCATCCTAACCCTGCCTTTATTATCTTTGTCTCAGACTTAGGGACTCTTCCACCTCCCTCAGAGACTTGCTCTTTATTTCTCCTTTCCTCCTTTGTTCTCATTCTCTCTCTCTCCCTCCCTTCCTCCCTCCCTCTCCCTCCCTCTCTCTCCTTCTCTCTCCCTCTCTCTCCCTCTCCCTCCCTCTCTCTCTCTCTCCCTCCCTCCCTCTTTTCTCACTTACTCCCGTACTGAGATTGCATTTCTCCCGAGAGATTCTGAAGGTTAATTCTGAAGTCCTGAAGTGATTGTTGCACTATCAGTCTTATTGGTAAATTAATGAGTAGGTTCAATATTCTCACATATACCAAAGTACAGAGAAAAACTGTTCTGCATGTCATCCAAGCAGATCAATTTATTACACAGTTCGTTTGCTCGCTACGTGCTGTGTGATATGATGTAGCTGTTCATGGTCGTTCCATGACCATGACTGTTCTTGGCAAGTTTTTCTGTGGGAGTGGTTTGCCATTGCTGCCTTCTGGGCAGTGTCTTTGCAAAAGGGTGACCTGCAGGCTAGTGGAAGGAAAGAGTGCCATACACCTCCTCTGGTAGAGTCGTGTATCTACCCCCTCCAGTGATCCGCTGAATGGAAAATATTATAAAAGATAGAGGATTCAGCCCAGTATATCACAGGTAAAGCATTCCTAACCATTGAGCACATCTACGTGAAACACTGTCATGAGAAAGCAGCATCCATCAAAGATCCTCACCGCCCCCGAGGTCATGCTCTCTTCCCGTTGCTGCCATCAGGTAGAAGGTACAAGACCCTCAGGATTCACACCGCCAGGTTCAGGAACAGTTACTACCCATCAACCATTAGGCTGTTGAACAAAAGGGAATAACCACTCACCGGCCCATCCATTGAAATGTTCCCACAACCAATGACCTCACTTTAAGGACTCTTCATCACATTGTTTCATGTTTTCATTACTTATTGCTATTTATTTGTATTTGCATTTGCGCAGTTTGTTGTCTACTGCACTCCGGTTGATCTTCCATTCATCCTGTTATAGTCACTATTCTATAGATTTGCTGAGTGCCCACAGGAAAATGAATCTCAGGGTTGTATGTGGTGATGTATATGTATGCTGATAACAAGACTTACTTTGAACTTTGAACCCTGCCGCCCCTTAGTGTGTTGGTGAAAGCAATAACAGAGTGCAGAATGAAGTGTTGCAGTTATTGAGAAAGTACAGCACATTCTCAGTGAATGAGAGTTGAATCCCAATTCTCCTCCTCCCTCTGACCACTCTTCCAGGTTACATCTGTGATCCAGAAATGGATTCCATCCCAGTCGGTGAATCTGTCCCAGGAAACGAGTATTTGCTGCCTTTCAACTCAGATGGATCTCACCTCAGGGGAAGGCGAGTAAGATTGAGCAGAGGAAGAAATGGCTGGGAAAGGTCTGGAGCATCAGCGAAACCGAGGCCAATCAAAGAGCCTCCACACAGGGCTGGTGGTGGAGACAGCTGTGATAAGAGGAGTTTTTTAGGAGAGGGGCGAAGGGAGAATGACCAGGGTGGGAGGCATCCTTCATTATGTTAGCTCCTTTCCTGAGAGAGCAAGTGTAGACAAGAGTTCATTTGAGGAGACTGGTTGCAGAGACGTGCTAAGCATCCACAGCTCTGCAGGTTTTTGAATTCAAAGGCGAAGCAGTTTACCTGGAGAAATTTTTAAATATGTCATATTGGAACGTTAATCACAATATGAATTTGAGAGAATTTGGGAGTTGTTTGATGTCACTGAGTGAACATTCACTCCACATTTACTCCCATTCTCCTTTGCTCCAGGTTCGTGTGGACGGCCCATTTCAGGGAGATTCTCACTACGAGACGGTGCAGGTGATGGCAGACGGCAGTGCAATTCTCAGGGACATGGGTTTCTCCACAGACCTGCAGTATTTGTACGTCATGTCCGAACGGCAGGTAAGTGACCGGTGTTGTCGGGACCACCAGCACCGCCATCTCCCTACAGATTTGGTTTTGTTAATGCTGATTACGCACACGCCGCCAAGTATTGATCAGACGTGTACAGGCCTGTGCAGGGGCCTTCACAAAAGAGTGATGGAGAACATCTAACAAAGCACTGCAGAACAAAGTGGGATGTTAGTTAGTCTGATTGCCATGGATATGGGTTTGCAGTTGTGAGTCAACTGTGCAAACCAAATAGACTTCCGCTTTGTAAATGATGCCTCTCGCTCCCTCGTTAGTGTGTGAGAGAGAGAGAGCGACTGTGGCTTTCCAAAGTGCTGGATTATGGACTGAATCATCGTCTCTTTGGGGGCTTTGCTGTTGCTTGCCTAGGGGTGGTTGGGGGGGTTGCTGATGCCTCCTGCTGGAACAACTGGGGGGAGGGGGATAGATGCTTTGCTGCTGCTTGTGCGTGGGAGGGGGGATGGGGGCTTTGGTTTCCAACATTTTCCGGTCACTCATTCCTCGGGGTTTTGTCTCTGTTTGGTGGATGTCTGTGAAGAGTAGGAATTTCAGGTTGTATACTGTGTGCATTCTCTGATATTAAATGGAGCCATTGACCCAGTGAGCCTTACCCACTGGCACGGCCCAGTATCTCCACTTGCAATGAGCAATGAAGTCTACACCTGTGTGTCTGCTTCCAGACGTTAGAAGACCCCGTGTTACTACTGGCCAGTGAGATCATGTGATAAAGTGTCTCTCAGGGTAAAATAAGGGTTTTGTGAGAGGTAAGATGGGGCTATGACTGTATGCGAGAGGGGGCAGCTGCTGAGGAGTTTTGATAAGGTGGTGGAACACTCTGCCAGGGGTGCTGGTAGGGACATTTAAGGGATTCTTAGACTAGCACATGGATGAAAGAAAAATGAATGGCCTTTACTGTGCTGTAGTTCTCTCTGTTCTGGGGTGAGTCAGTCTCACGGACTGATTCCGATGAAGCAAGGCTCAGCAAGGAACAACACTAACGAATGTAAGAAAGCATGGCTTCACAGACCTGCCCTGCTCATTAAACCTTCCAGCCTGGCGAGGCTATTGCAATTTGATCCATCAGTTTGCTTCGTGCTGTCAGTGAAGCAAACAGAGCTGCCTCATGTCCTGCACGCTCACAGGCAGACCGGGAACCAGGGCTTCCTGCCACCAGCGTACCCCTACAGCCAGCACCAGCTTGTCCTGTCAGCGACTCTGGGCATCGCTGCTGTAAGTGACATAATTATCTGTCCGCAGGGACTGGGGTGAGTTGTATGGCTCCCTCTTGCCCAGGTGATTGATAGAAGACCCACCCAAAAGGCTGATGAGTCTCAGTTACTGCAGCTACAGTACTCCACAGTGTGATCTTCTTACAGTACTGGCAGTTCAGTGCTGGGATAGGGCGGACACTTCTCCTGTTAAAGATCGTCACTCAAGTCCTCAGTAGACTTTGGCTGATGAACCTCTGGAAGCTGATGTGAAATATTTAATGTGTTGGTAGAGTGATCATGTGGTGGGGGTGGAGTTGGCACAGAGGAAATGAAACCTAGTGTACATTACGTATGATCATATTTAATGATGGGATAAGTTTAAGTGGCCAAGTGGCCAACTCCTACTCCAATTTTTCTGGCATCTTCTGAACAATTGTTGTATAGAAACACTTTGGATTCCAGTTAATTGGGCAGTCAGTTAATCGGGACAGCCTCTTATTTGGGACAACTCTTAAAGAACAAATTGAGAAAATAGCTGGGATTTCCACTCCCTCCATTTGTTTGGGACACTATGCCACTTAATTAGATCAGGAGATTGTTGGTGAAGAGTTTCTAACCAGCGTCCGTCACGTGCACTTGTGTGGTCATTAGCCATAACACCGTGTTTAGAGCAGACGGTTCTGAAATGGCATCAGTTGTGTGTGTTTGTGCTCAAAAAGCAGTGGTGTTTGTCACTGATAGTTAGCGAGAAATAACCAGTAGGACAGTTCAGAGCTCACCATGGTTTCAAGCATTCGGGTTTGGAGATGCCAGAAATGGCCGGACATGAAAATGAAACGATTTCATTACTTCAACAAGTTAGGCACTATGAAAAATTTGAAGGTATCAACAGCCACCTCAATGTTGTCTTTAGTCTCCATCAGACACTTAACTGTCATCTGTGGCTCTAAGTAGCTGCTTGCATGTGACAATGCCACACACCAGTACACTGCTTTAGCAGGTGAGGTTAAACCAGGTGAGGGTGTCATACTGAGGTGAGATAGGGACATTCCTGTCCTAGCATGCAAAGTCATAAAAGGACAGTCCTACCAACAGCAGAGCACAATAAAGGGAATGAGCTGTACAACAGCTTCAGAACATCAAGTTAAGCATTGAAAAAACTGAGTCACTGAGTTTATGTAACTGACCCACAAGGTCTGGCTACATAATGAACAATGATACATCACGGTACAGTGGACAGTCTAATCACAAACAAGAGAAAATCCGTAGATGCTGGAAATCCGAGCAACACACACACAAAATCCTGGAGGAACTCGGCAGGCCAGGCGGCATCTATGGAAAAGAGTACAGTCGATGTTTCGGGCCAAGGGTTGACTGTACTCTTTTCCGTTGATGCTGCCTGGCTTGCTGAGAGCCTCCAGCGTTTTGTGTGTGTTGCATGGTCGGTCATCTGGATCTTCTTCTCCAGGGTGAACTGTCAAATATAGAGGGAAGAGATTTAAGGCGAGAGGGGGAAAGTTTAAAGGAGATGCATGGGGCAAATGTTTTTTATACAGAGAGTGTGGTGGGTGCCTAGAACCAACTCCCAGGGATGGTTGTGGAAACATTTAAGCGGCACTTAGACAGACACGTAAACAGGAAAGGGAGGGATTTCCAAAGGCAGATGAGATTTATTTAATTTGGTCCTGTGGTCAGCACAGACATTATGGAAGAGTCTCCTCTCGTGAGCCGAGTGCAACACTGGTGAGGACTGTTTGGAGATCAGTGACATTGCAGAATCAGAAAGTCTTCTCTCCTGAGCTCAGACACAATGACTCAGCAAGCTTTCACCTAAACCAGGGGTTCCCAACCCTTTTTATGCCAACTGTGGGGGTCCATGGACCCCAGTTTGGGATCCCCTGAGCTAAATCATTGCAGCCTACAACCCAAGTAAGGAATCCTCTGTTTGGCATCAAACAGCCCAGAAATATTTATCCATTGACGCTCGATCTATGTTGTTCAGTTTTCTGTTTGCTTCAAAGGTTTATTGTTGTGTTAAGATATTGAGAGTGATTCAACAACTGAAGCATATTCTGACGTTGGTTCCCCACGTGTTTCCAATAATGAAGTTTGATTAGAATCAATCTTATTTATATTTACATACATTGTACCTTTTCTTGTTATTTCTTTTCGAATTGAAAGCATATGACTGGAGCAGCTGTTTATTTTAGTAAATCATTCCCATCAAATGGTAGTGAACTTGCTTCAGGCTCGTGAATATATCGGCAGGTCTCCTGCAGAGATGCGGCTGCACCCCATCTCAACCGAAGTCTCTTCACCCTCATTAACATCCTCTGGACTGCCCTGTCTCCCATCATCGCTCCCACTCCAGAGAAATGAAGCTGTGCCATCAGGAAGTTGCTGTGTCAAGAAACAAGATACAAAACTAATGGCCCTGAACTTATAGCCAAAGGCAAGCCTAGTGCAGCTTAATGTTTATAGTGCTGGTAGGTGAGGCTGAAACTCCACTCACAAAATAAAGTCCCTTTGCCCCAGCTTTATCAGACTGTCAAGCCTATCAATGACTTTGAATGTTTTTGGATAAATGTTCATTAACTATTACAACAATAACAAATGTAAAATTATTAAAATTAAATATTAAGTCACTTAAAATGATTTTGTTTGACTAATCAGGGTTGTTGGCCCTGAGGTGAATCCTTGAATCAGGAGGACCGCTGGACCACACTTCGTCTGGCCTCTGCCCTTTGACCTGTCTGGCATGGCCGACTCTACCAAGAGCCAAAGCACAAGGCCCTGACTCCAGCCAGCATAGCTCTCTGGGTCAGTGAGGCACACAAGCCTCCAAACCATGAGAAGATTGTGATCCTGTTGGAGGAGGCACAGAGAGAATGGAAAGAGATGTCTGCTGCTGTTCTGTTGACCTAATCAGACGGACCCTGAAATAAACACCAACCTTCCTGCCACTCAGCGTTACACCAAACCTCCCCGCGACCAGTGACAGCTGAGTTAGTTTCTTTGACACACTTCTCAGCTCCCCTCAACCGTCTGTGAACCCCCCAGACCCAGCGCTGGTGTCAAAAAGCCATGGTTAGACAGGTATCTGTGCCAGCCTCTCCTCCATCACCCTGTACCGACCAACTCCCTTCTACTTCTTCAGTCTGGACGAAGGGTTTTGACCCACAACATCAACTGTCCATTCCCTTCCGTAGATGCTGCCTGACCTGCTGAGTTCCTCCAGCATCTCATTGTTTTATGTTCCTAACTTCCAGTGGTGGGAAAGATGCTGGAGTCAATTATAAAAGAGGAAATTACGCCACAGTTGGATAGCAGTAGAAGGATCAGTCCGAGTCAGCATGGATTTATGAAGGGAAAATCATGCTTGACTAATTTTCTGGAGTTTTTTGAGGATGTAACTATGAAAATGGACAAGGGAGAGCCAGTGGATGTAGTGTACCTGGACTTCCAGAAAGCTTTTGATAAAGTCCCACATAGGAGATTAGTGGGCAAAATTAGGGCACATGGTATTGGGGGCAGAGTACTGACATGGATTGAAAATTGGCTGGCTGACAGGAAACAGAGAGTAGCGATTAATGGGTCCCTTTCAGAATGGCAGGCTGTGACCAGTGGGGTACCGCAAGGTTCGGTGCTGGGAGCGCAGCTGTTTACAATATACATTAATGATTTAGATGAAGGGATTAAAAGTAACATTAGCAAATTTGCTGATGACACAAAGCTGGGTGGCAGTGTGAAATGTCAGGAGGATGTTATGAGAATGCAGGGTGACTTGGACAGGTTGGGTGAGTGGGCAAATGTATGGCAGATGCAGTTTAATGTGGATAAATGTGAGGTTATCCACTTTGGTGGCAAGAACAGGAAGGCAGATTACTATCTAAATGGAGTCAAGTTAGGAAAAGGGGAAGTACAACGAGATCTAGGTGTTCTTGTACATCAGTCAATGAAAGCAAGCATGCAGGTTCAGCAGGCAGTGAAGAAAGCTAATGGCATGTTGGCTTTTATAACAAGAGGAATTGAGTATAGGAGTAAAGAGGTCCTTTTGCAGCTGTACAGGGCCCTGGTGAGACCCCACCTGGAGTATTGTGTGCAGTTTTGGTCTCCAAATTTGAGGAAGGACATTCTTGCTATTGAGGGAGTGCAGCGAAGGTTAATTCCTGGAATGGCGGGACTGTCATATATTGAAAGATTGGAGTGACTGGGCTTGTATACACTGGAATTTAGAAGGATGAGAGGGGATCTGATTGAAACATATAAGATTATTAAGGGATTGGACACACTGGAGGCAAGTAGCATGTTCCCGCTGATGGGTGAGTCCAGAACTAGAGGCCACAGTTTAAGAATAAAGGGTAGGCCATTTAGAACAGAGATGCGGAAAAACGTTTTCACCCAGAGAGTGGTGAATTTGTGGAATGCTCTGCCCCAGAAGGCAGTGGAGGCCAAGTCTCTGGATGCATTCAAGAGAGAGTTAGATAGAGCTCTTATAGATAGCGGGGTCAAGGGATATGGGGAAAGGGCAGGAACAGGGTACTGATTGTGTATGATCAGCCATGATCACAGTGAATGGTGGTGCTGGCTAGAAGGGCCGAATGGCCTACTCCTGCACCTACTGTCTATTGTCTATTGATCACCTCTTCACTCAAGTTTAATTTTCTTTTACATTCAGTGCCTGATCCAACAGCTCCTCCACATCTGCAGCCCAACTTGTCACAAATTACAGGGCAGATCTCCCCCTTTCCTGTACCGCTCATGATTCTCTGGACAGCATCTGCCATGCACAAGTCCTCCCCGCATCTGGAAATACTCATTCAGATTCCTGTTTTCACGGGAAGGGGATCACACAGTCCTGTCATCAGTCTTCTGAAGCAGTCTGACACATCCTTCGATCTTAAGAGTCCACTTCTGTGCTGTTGAAGTCTGTTGTGTGTCAGTGCCTCTCTCCCAAAGTCACTCCTCCTTCCACTTCTATCAAGTGTGGTATCTGTAGAGGGGAGAAATCATCAAGGAAAATTAATTGGAAAAGCTTTCAATATTTTAATTAAACCTCAATTTCTCAAGTGTCAGTTCCGAGTAATTTAACCTTTTTTGATAAGAAAAATCTAAATGTAATCTTCAGCTTCTGGCTGTCTGGATGCGATCCAACTGCATGGCTCAATTTTTGAGAAATTTGCATTAAGATGAGATAATTGTTTGCGTGTTAATCATTGAGTTTAAATGTCCTGAAGAGAGTCGCACTGGCTGATGAGGGAACCAGGCGTCACAAGACTGGAACAGGGGGTGGGGGGGGGGGTGGGGGGAGGCAACATTTCTTTATTTGGAGTGCTGTGAATCTTGGAAAATCAGATAAAGTGGTATTCAGTAGCTGAACATATTTAAGGCTAGGATTAGGGGTGGCCATCAGGCAGAAAAGAGCACTTGAGATCATTGCAATTTGCCTGTAGCCACCATAGGTCAATGGCAGACGCAGTCTCAATGGCATTCCCCATGTCACAAACACCTATGTCAGGATGCTGTTCATCGACTATAGCTCAGCATTTAATATCATCATTCCCACAATCCTGATTGAGAAGTTACAGAACTTGGGCCTCTGTACCTTCCTCTGCAATTGGATCCTCGACTTCCTAACCGGAAGACCACGGTCTGTGCGGATTGGTGACAATATCTCCTCCTCACTGACAATCAACACTGGCGCACCTCGGGGGTGTGTGCCTAGCCCACTGCTCTACTCTCTATGTACCCATGACTGTGTGGCTAGGCATAGCTCAAATACCATCTATAAACTTGCTGATGATGCAACCATTGTTGGTAGAACCTCAGGTGGTGACGAGAGGGCGTACAGGACTGAGATATGCCAACTAGTGGAATGGTGCCACAGCAACAACCTGGCACTCAACGTCAGTAAGACAGAAGAGCTGATTGCGGACTTCAGGAAGGGTAAGACAAAGGAACATGTATCGATCCTCATGGAGGGATCAGAAGTGGAGAGAGTGAGTAGCTTCAAGTTCCTGGGTGTCAAGATCTCTGAAAATCTAACCTGGTCCCAACATATTGATGTAGTTATAAAGAAGGAAAGACAGCGGCTATACTTCATTAGGAATTTGAAGAGATTTGGCATGTCAACAATTACACTCAAGAACTTCTATAGTCGTACCGAGGAGAGCATTCTGACAGGCTGCATCACTGTCTGGTATTGGGGGGGGGGGGGGGGGGGGCTACTGCACAGGACCAAGAAAAGCTGCAGAAGGTTGTAAGTCTAGTCAGCTCCATCTTGGGCACTAGCCTATAAAGCACCCAGGACATCTTCAGGGAGTGGTGTCTCAGAAAGGCAGTGCCCTCCAGCACCCAGGGCATGCCCTTTTCTCACTGTTACCATCAGGGAGGAGATACAGAAGCCTGAAGGCACACGCTCGGCGATTCAGGAACAGCTTCTTCTCCTCTGCCATCCAATTCCTAAATGGACGTGAAGCTTTGGACACTACCTCACTTTTTTAAATACAGTATTTCCGTTTTTGCACATTTTAAAAAATCTATTCAATATATGCAATAGATTTACTTGTTTAATTATTACTATGTTTTATTTTATTTATTATTATTTTTCCCCTCCCTGCTAGGTTATGTATTGCATTGAACTACTGCTGCTAAGTTAACAAGTTTTACGACACATGCTGGTGATAATAAACCTGATTCTGATTCTGAGTCAAAGTAAAATTTATTATCAGAGTACATACACGTTACCATATTCTACCTTGATATTCGTTTTCTTGCAGGCATTTACAGGAAAAATAAAGAAATACAATATTAATGAAAAGCTATACATAATATGTTTGAGAAATAACCAATGTGCAAAAGAAGACAAATTGTGCAGATAAAAAATTAATACTGAATGAGTTGTAGAGGCTTGTAGACAAGTCTGTAGGTTGTGGAATCAGTTCAGAGTAGAGATGAGTAGAGCTGTCCAGAATCAGAATCAGAATCAGGTTTAGTATTACCAGCATGTCTCGTGAAATTTGTTGCTATATGGCAGCAGTACAATGCAATACATAATAATAATGAATATATTTAAAAAGTTAAATTAAATAAATAGTTCCAAAACAGAAAAAAAAGTAGTGAGGCGGTGTTCATGGATTCAATGTCAATTCAGAAGTCTGATGGCAGAGGGGCAGAAGCTGTTCCTGAATCATGAATTCCTGAATCCATGCCATTTCAGGAGCCTGATGGTTGTAGGGTAATATCTTAATAATAAATGAATGAAATAACTTAATAATAATGGAATACAGAACCAGCCAAGATTGGTGTAGCTGCCTGAAGGACCAGGCAGTCCTAATGCAGTCTTTGACCTGAAATGCTGACATTTCCCTTCCCTTTACAGGTATAGCTCCTTCAACAGTTTTATTTGTCATGAAAGGACCAGGTAGTTCAGTCCAGTAATAACTGTGGAGTTTTGTTGTTTGGTTTCTGAAAATCTCTGCCTGGACCCATTAGATACATGTTGTTGAGATCTCAGAGACTCCGGATGCTGGAATCTGGAGCACAAAACAATCTCCTCAAAGAACTCAGCAGTTCGAGAAGCATCGCTGGGGGAGGAGGAATAAATCCTGCAGCAGGGTTTCAACTTGAAGTTTGACAATTCCATTTACCTCCGATGTTGCTTGACCCACTGGGTTCCTCCAGCAGATTCTTTGGTGCTCCAAATATCTTCTGTCTGTCCAGATGAAAGGTCTCAACCTGAAATGTCAATGTTCCATCTCCCACTGAAGATCTGTCTGATTCTTTGAGCTTCTCCAGAACCTCTATGCATTGATTTTGCTAATGTGTTTTATATCCTGTTGAAATGTGGATCCAGGGCAACATCCCATGCACCATCAATCTTCAGGCCATCCCACTCTGAGATTAGTGCTAATAATATTTTGTGACTGTGTGTGCTGGATTGTAACAATATGTGCTGTGTGTGACTGTATGTGGTGGTTTGCACTTTGGCCCCAGAGGAACACTGTTTCATTTAGCTGTATACATGTGTATACAATCAAGCTTCAACTTGAACTTGCTCTCCCACATTGATGCAGCCTACCGAAAATAGAATTGTTCTGCAAAATACAACAATGAGGGGTGACCTCAAAGAAACCTATCGAATGGTGAAAGGCCTTGATAAAGTGGATGTGGAGAGGATGTTGCCTATGGTGGGAGAGTCCAAGACCAGAGGACACAGCAGAGTGGGATGTACTTTTAGAATGGAGATGAGAAGGAATTTCTTTAGCCAGAGGGTGGTGAATCTGTGGAATTCTTTGCCACAGGCAAGAATGGAGGCCAAGTCGTTATGTATATTTATGACAGAGATTGATAGATTCTTGATTAGTCTGAGCATGAAGGGATAACAGGAGGAGAAGGGAGGAGGTTGGAAATTTGTATTAGCCATGATGAAATGGCGGAGCAGACACCTATATCTTATGGTCTCATGGACAACCAAAAGTCACCACAGCTACCTTACAGGGAAATGTACTTGCAGAATTGCTTCATATTGGGTTTGGAGTTCACAGAAAACACAATGTGTCAGGAAGGTTCAGTAAAACAATTCTTGTGCTGTTGCTGAATTATATCTTTACCCAGCCAACATATTAAATCAACAATAGAGCAATGAATTGTAATTTTCTTTAATTCTCCTCTGCTTCAGATATCTGCTGCAGGCCAAGCTGATGATGAGTATGCGTATTACTTGCAGTATGGCTCTGCGCTGGGTCAGTCACAGTGAACTTGCTGATAAAATAGCAAGGTGTGAAAGCGTCCATTATTCTGCAAGGAAATTGCTGGGTGCTCCATCAAGTTAGTCACAGTGTGATATCTGTGATGTGCTGTCATCCTGTGGTTTACACTGTCAAATTAAGGCAGCTGAAAGCCTCTGCAAGTATAATTTATTTTATAAAATGGGTAAGAATAAAACCAGAAAGTTTCTTTTCCAATTTCACTTGGTTCCAGAGATGATGAATCTGTGAAATTGCCATCAGTTAGTCATGTGCAGACTTTGTGTCCTCTGAAACTTTTCAGGCACTGGCGGGGCCTCACTTGGAGTATTGTGAGCAGTTTTGGGCCCCTTATCTAAGAAAGGATGTGCTGACACTGGAGAAGTTTCAAAGGAGGTTCAGGATTGAAAGGCTTGTCTTATGCAGAGCTTTTGATGGCTCGGGGCCTGTATTTACTAGTATTCAGAAGAATGAAAGGTGACTGTATTGAAACCTATCGAATGTTGAAAGGGCTTGTTAGATTTGATGTGGAGAGGATGTTTCCGATGGTGGGGGAGCCTAAGACCGGAGGATACAGGATCAGAATAGACGGGTGTCCTTTTAGAGCACGGATGAGGTGGAATTTCTTTAGCCAGAGGGTGCTGAATCAGTGGGCTTTGTTGCCACAGACAGCTGTAGAGGACATCATTGGGTATATTTAAGGCAGAGGTTGATAGATTCTTGATTAGTCAGGGCATGAAGGGATACGGGAGAAGGCAGGAGACTGGAGCTGAGAGGGAAATTGGATCAGCTATGATGAAACGATGGGGCAGACTCGATGGGCCAAATGGCCTATTTCTGCTCCTGTATCTTACAGAGACAGTCCAGTCCAGTCTGGCATCCATTTATTGAGCACAGCTTGCAATAAGCAATAAACAATGAATGACCAGATCCTGAAGTGAAATTAGATTCGATATCTGATCGACTTAGGGAATTATAGAACATGGAACACAGAACAGTACTGCCCAGGAACTGGGCCTTCAGCCCATATGTCTGTGCTACCTATGATGCTAAATTAAACAGTAATTTCTTTATTATTGCCACATCTATCGAGGTTCAGAGAAAACATTTATTTTTGAAAGCCATCCATACAGATCATTTCAAAGCATGAAGTGCAGTGAGGCAGCACAGAAGGAAAAGTAATAACAGGGACAGAATAAACTGTTACGGAGCAGGCGAAGTTCAAAGGAAACTTATTAATGTAATGCTAAAATTGTACAAGGCATTGGTGAGGCCAAATTTGGAGCATTGTGTACAGTTCTGGTCACTGAATTATAGGAAAGATGTCAACAAAATGGAAAGAGTACAGAAAAGATTTACTAGAATGTTACCTGGGTTTTAGCACCTAAGTTACAGGGAAAGGTTGAACAAGTTAGGTCTTTATTCTTTGGCGCGTAGAAGGTTGAGGGGGGACTTGATAGAGGTATTTAAAATTATGAGGGGGATAGATAGAGTTGACGTGGATAGGCTTTTTCCATTGAGAGTAGGGGAGATTCAAACAAGAGGACATGAGTTGAGAGTTAGGGCAAAAGTTTAGGGGTAATACGAGGGGGAACTTCTTTACTCAGAGAGTGGTAGCTGTGTGGAATGAGCTTCCTGTAGAAGTGGTTGGGGCAGGTTCGATATTGTCATTTAAAAAAAAATGGATTGGTATATGGACAGGAAAGGAATGGAGGGTTATGGGCTGAATGCAGGTCGGTGGGACTAGGTGAGAGTAAGCGTTTGGCAAGGACTAGAAGGGCTGAGATGGCCTGTTACCATGCTGTAATTGTTATATGGTTATATTATCAAAGTACGTATATGTCACCATATACAACCCCGAAATTCACTTTCTTACGGGCGTTGACAGTAGATGCAAAGAAGCACAACAGAATCAATGAAAAACTAAGCACAAGCAAACAGGGACAAATAACCAATTTGTGCAAAAGAAGGAAACTGTGCAATTACAACAAAGCAAATAATGATGATGATGATAATAATGATAAATAAATTAGTTGATACATAATATTGAGAACATGAGGTTTGGAGTCCTGGAAAGTGAGATGCCAGCTTGTGGAATCAGCTCAGTGTTAAGTGAGTGAGGTTATCCACACCAGTTCAGAGACTGATGGTTGAAGAGTAATAACTGTTTCTGAACCTGGAACAGTAAGGTGTAAGGGTCATAATGAGGTAAATTGTGATGTCAAGAGTCCATTATATTCTACTAGGAAGCCATTGAAAGTGGGTGAGGACTAGGTGTATGGATAGGAAAAGTTTAGCGGGATATGGTCCAATGCAGGAAAAGAACATTAATGTAGGCAGTACTTATCTCAGACAGCAGACGTGAGTTGGGCTGAAGGACCTGTTTCTGTGCTGTGACTGAGATTTTACACTGAAGTTTTGGTTAGGTCTCTGCCTACAAGATGGGTTTTTAAAACAGTCTGTGGCTGAGCCACTAGGGGAAAGGTGAATCTAGAGTTGGTGCTGGGTAATGAACCAGAATTGATCAGGGAGCTTAAGGTCAAGGAACACTTTGGAGGCAATGATCATAACATGATAGAATTAACCCTGCAGTTTGAGAGAGAGAAGCTGATGTCTATAAGTATTATTGGAGGCATGAGTGAGTTGCTGACCAAAAATTATTGGTAGAAGACATCAGCAGGGATGATGGCAGAACAGTAATAGCTGGAGTTTCTGGGAGCAGTTCAGAAGGGGCAGGATAGATACATTCCAAAGATGAAAAAGTATTCTAAAGGCAGGGTGATGCAACCATGGCTGACAAGGGAAGTTAAAGAGAGGGCCTGTAATATAGCAAAAATTAGTAAGAAGTTAGAAGATTATACAGTTATATTAAAAGCAAGAGGATAGTGAGGGATAAAATTGGTCCCTTAGAGAATCAGGGTGGTCAGCTATGTGTGGAGCCGAGGGAGATGGGAGAGATTTTGAACGATTTCTTCTCTTCGGTATTCACTAAGGAGAAGGATATTGAATGGTGTAAGGTGTGGGAAACAAGTAAGGAAGTTATGGAACCTATGACAATTAAAGAGATGGAAGTACTGGCGCTTTTAAGAAATTTAAAAGTGGATAAATCTCCGGGTCCTGACCGGATATTCCCCAGGACCTTGAGGGAAGTTTGTGTAGAGATAGCAGGAGCTCTGACGGAGATCTTTCAGATGTCATTAGAAACGGGGATTGTGCCGGAGGATTGGCGTATTGCTCATGTGGTTCCATTGTTTAAAAAGGGTTCTAGAAGTAAGCCTGGCAATTATAGACCTGTCAGTTTGACATCAGTGGTGGGTAAATTAATGGAAAGTATTCTTAGAGATAGTATTTATAATTATCTGGATAGACAGGATCTGATTAGGAGTAGCCAGCATGGATTTGTGCGTGGAAGGTCATGTTTGACAAACCTTATTGAATTTTTTGAAGTAGTTACGAGGAATGTTGACGAGGGTAAGGCAGTGGATGTAGTCTATATGGACTTCAGCAAGGCCTTTGACAAAGTTCCACATGGAAGGTTAGTTAAGAAGGTTCAGTCGTTAGGTATTAATGCTGGAGTAATAAAATGGATTCAACAGTGGCTAGATGGGAGATGCCAGAGAGTAGTGGTGGATAATTGTTTATCGGGATGGAGGCCGGTGACTAGCGGGGTGCCTCAGGGATCTGTTTTGGGCCCAATGTTGTTTGTAATATACATAAATGATCTGGATGATGGGGTGGTAAATTGGATTAGTAAGTATGCTGATGATACTAAGGTAGGAGGTGTTGTGGATAATGAGGTGGGTTTTCAAAGCTTGCAGGGAGATTTATGCCGGTTAGAAGAATGGGCTGAACGTTGGCAGATGGAGTTTAATGCTGAGAAGTGTGAGGTTCTACATTTTGGCAGGAATAATCCAAATAGAACATACAGGGTAAATGGTAGGGCATTGAGGAATGCAGTGGAACAGAGAGATCTAGGAATAACAGTGCATAGTTCCCTGAAGGTGGAGTCTCATGTAGATAGGGTGGTGAAGAAGGCTTTTGGAACGCTGGCCTTTATAAATCAGAGCATTGAGTACAGAAGTTGGGATGTAATGTTAAAATTGTACAAGGCATTGGTAAGGCCAAATTTGGAATATTGTGTACAGTTCTGGTCACCGAATTATAGGAAAGATATCAATAAATTAGAGAGAGTGCAGAGACGATTTACTAGGATGTTACCTGGGTTTCAGCACTTAAGTTACAGAGAAAGGTTGAACAAGTTAGGTCTCTATTCATTGGAGCGTAGAAGGTTGAGGGGGGATTTGATCGAGGTATTTAAAATGTTGAGAGGGATAGATAGAGTTGACGTGAATAGGCTGTTTCCATTGAGAGTAGGGGAGATTCAAACGAGAGGACATGATTTGAGAGTTAGGGGGCAAAAGTTTAAGGGAAACACGAGGGGGTATTTCTTTACTCAGAGAGTGATAGCTGTGTGGAATGAGCTTCCTGTAGAAGTAGTAGAGGCCAGTTCAGTTGTGTCATTTAAGGTAAAATTGGATAGGTATATGGATAGGAAAGGAGTGGAGGGTTATGGGCTGAGTGCGGGTAGGTGGGACTAGGTGAGATTAAGAGTTCGGCACGGACTAGGAGGGCCGGAATGGCCTGTTTCCGTGCTGTGATTGTTATATGGTTATAAGTTAGAAGATAGGGAAGCTTTTAAAAACGGATAGAAGTCAAATAAAAAGGCCATAAGGACAGAAAATATGAAATATGATGGTAAACTAAAATAGTATCAAAGAGGACAGCAAAAGTATTTTCAGATATATAAAGAGTAAAGAGTGTGAATATCCGGCTGTTGGAAAATTATGCTGGAGAGGTAATAATGGGGATCCAAAAATAGTGTATGAAATTAATAAGTGTTTTGCATTAGTCTTCACTGTGGAAGACACAAGCAAGAGACCAGAAATTCAAGATTGTCAGGAGGCAGAAATGAGTGTGGTTGCTATTAATAAGGAGAGGGTGCTTGGGAAGCTGAAAGATCTAAAGGTAGATAAGTCACCTGAACCAGATGGACTACACTCCAGGATTCTGAAAGAGGTAGCTAAAGAGATTGTGGAGACATTAATAATGATCTTTCAAGTATCACTAGATTCTGGAATGGTTCCAGAGGACTCAAATTGCAAAAGTCACGCTACGCTTTAAGAACAAAGGGAAACAGAAGAAAGGAAACTATAGGCCAGTTAGCCTGATTTCTGTAGTTGGGAAGATGTTGGATTCCATTATTAAGGATGAGGTTTCGGGGTAATTGGAGGCACATGATACAAAAGGCCAAAGTCAGCATTGTTTCCTTAAGGGAAAATCCTGCCTAACAATTCTGTTGGAATTCTTTGAGGAAGGAACAAGCAAGACAGATAAAGGAGGGTAAGTGGATGTTGTTTACTTGGATTTTCAGAGGGCCTTTGATAAAGTGCTGCACATGAGGCTGCTTAACAGCGTAAGAGATCAGCTCATGGTATTACAGGAAAGATACTAGTAAGGATAGAAGATTGGCTGACTGTCCAGAGACAAAGAGTGGGAATAAAAGGGCCTTTTCTGGTTAGTGCACAGTAGGGGTCAGTGTTGGGACCACTTCTTAATGTTACAGAATTGATGATTTTGCGGCCAAGTTTGCAGATGATATTAAAATAGGTGGAGGGGCAGCTAGTGTTAAGGAAGCAGGAAGTAGACTTAAACAGATTGGGAGAATGGGCAAAGAAGTGGCAGTTGGAATATAGTGGAGGGAAGTGTATGGTCGTGCATTTTGGTAGAAGGGATAAAGGTATAAAGTATTTCCAAAATGTGGAAAAAAATTCAAAAATCAGGTGTACAGAGACTTGGGAGTCTTTGTGCATGTTTCCAAAAAGGTTTTCTTTCAGGATGAAGCTATGCTACGGAAGACAAATACAATGGTTTCATTTATTCGGAGAGGACTAGAATATAAAAGCATAGGTGTAATGCTAAGGTTTTATAGGGCATTGGTCAGACCACACTTGGAGTATTGTCAGCAGTCTTAGGTCCCTTATCCCTAAGAAAAGTTTTGCTGGCATCAGAGAGGGTCCAGAGGATGTTCATGAGAATGATTCTAGGAATGAAAGGGTTAGCAAATGTGGAGCATTTGATGGCATGGAACTGTGCTTTCTTATTTAGAAGAGTGAGTTGGGTGCGCGGGGGGGGGGGGGGGGGGTGGGGGTGGAATCTCATCAAAACCTATCGGATACGGAAGGACCTCGATAGAATGGATGCTGAGAAGGTGTTTCCTATAGTGGGGGAGTTTGGGACCAGAGGGCATAGCCTCAGAATAAAAGGACATCCATTTAGAACAGAGATAAGGAGGAATTTCTTTAGCCAGAGGGTGGTAAATCTGCTGAATGCACTGCCAAAGATGGCTTTGGAGGCCTAGTCATTGGGTATATTTAAAATGGAGGCTGACAGGTTCTTGATAAGTTAGGGCTTCAAATGTTACATGGAGAAAGCAAGAGAATGGAGTTGGGAAGGATAATAAATCAGCCATAATGAAATGGAGGAAAAGACTTGATGGGCTGATTGGCCAGATTCTGCTCCTATGTCATATGGTCTCCCAACCTCATGGCAAGTCATCGTCTTGTAGGCAGAGCTGCTTATGGCCGTTCTTTATTCAGCCACATCTTGGCTGAGGTGCTGGGGTGTGTTACAATGGGAAATGGGAGGCTTTAAAGTTGGGGCCGGGTTGAGTGAAGAATTCCCTCAATTACTGTAGCAGTGAACCACCTCAGGGAGCCTCCTGAGTGGCAACAGCTCTCTTGCTTTTCTGGAATGTAATAGAACACTACTTAACACATTGCCTATAGACATAGGAACAAAAAGACATTGCAGAGTCTAGTGATTTTTTAAATTTTGATTTTAAAGAATGGGAATGGTTGAGTTATGAAGGCTCTGGTGCAAATGCAGTTGTGATCCACAGTTTGATGCATGACTTCCTGCTCAGTCAAACTTTTTTTCTTGAAAACATGAGTAGATGGAGTGATGGGGAGGAGATATGGCAGAGCTGTATGTGGAATTGAGGGATGTGGTAGAAGGTTTAACACGCACTGGCTGGGGTTATGTGAGCTTGAGTTTAATTACACACTACATTAGGGGGAATGAGCGTACAATTTGTACCATAAAAATTCAATTAACAGCTGCAATAAGTTGCACTAAGTGTTTGGAATTCGAGCTGATCTTGAATCAGATAGTAGCAGAAGAGGATACTATGTGTAGAGACTGATCTGGTTTCATGGAAGCTGGAACCTCTAACAGGCAGTTTCAGAATCAGAAACAATACACAGAAAATGCTGGAGGGACTCAGCAGGTCAGGTTTCATCTATGGTAATGAATAAACAGTCACCATTTCAGGCTGTGACCCTTCTTCAGGACTGGAAAGGAAGGGTGAAGATATCACAACAAAAAGGTGGTGGGGGGGGGAGGGGGAAGGAAGGAGGCTAGTTAGAGGTGAAGCCAGGTGTATTGGAAAGGTGAAGAGCTGGAGAGGAAGGAATTTGATAGGAGAGGAGAGTAGATCATAGAGAAAGAGAAGAAGGAAGGAACCCAGGGGGAAGGGAAACCCCATTCGTTGAAGAAGGAGAACAACTCTGATGTCCTCGAAAGGAAAGCCACATGCTGGGAACAGAATTGGTGGAGAGGAGGAAACTAAGAAAAGCAAATAGCATTTTTACAGGAGATAGGGTGGGAAGAGGTACAGTCAAGATAACTGTGGGAACCTGTAGGTTTATGAAAGATGGTGCTTGACATTTTGTCTTCAGAAATGGAGACAGATCGAGAAAAGGGAGTGAGATCTCAGAAATGGACCAAGTGAATTTAAGGAAAGAATAACCACTGACATATGTCGTGGAGTTTGTTGTTTAGTGGCAAAAGTACAGTTCGAGACATAAAAATTACTAAAAATTATAAACAAGTAAATAAGTAAATAAATAGTGCAAAAACAGAATAACCAGGTAGTGTTTATGGATTCATAGACCTTTCAGAAATCTGATGGCCAAGGAGAAGTTGTTCTTAAATTGTTGAGTGTGTGTCTTCATGCTCCTGTACTCTCTCCCTCATGGTAGTGAGGAGAAGAGGGCATGTCCTGCGTGGTGAGGGTAATTCGTGATGGACGCAGCCTTGTTGAAGCACCACCTTTGAAAGATGTCCTCAACATTAAGGAGTGTTGTGCCCGTGATGGAGCTGGCTGAGTTTACAATTCTCTGCAGCCCCCTGCAAACCTGCACATTGGAGCCTCCAAATGTTCTTCACCATGCATCTGTAGAAATTTTCAAGAGCCTTTGCTAACATGCCATTATCTCCTCAAACCCCTAACAAAGCATAGCCACTGTCACGCCTCCTTTATGATTGCATCGATCTGCTGGCCCCTGGATAGATCCACTGAGATGCTGCCAGACAGGAACTTGCAGCTGCTCATGCTGTCCACTGCCGACCCCTCGATGGGGATAGCGTGTATTCCCCTGACTTCCCATGTATTGGTGGCTCAATTGTTGGGATTTGAAAAAAAAGAAAATAACTACGTAGTTGTTTGCACAAAGAAGCACTGCAAGGAGTGTCTGAAGTTGTGGCTCACACTAATGAAGATATTTGCAAATCTATAATGTTCCCTGAGATCATCAGAACTCCTCAGTAAAACCAGATCAGAACAGGAAAAATGTGGAACACAATAGTGGCCAAACACCCAAGGCCAACTTAAAACAAAAAATTTCTGAGAATAACAAAACTGTCAGTAGTGCAGTTCTGTGGAGGGAATTGTGCCAATGTAGTCACTTCCTTTAAAGCTGATACAGTACATTGTGTTAGTAGCCTGCAAATCCTTTAAGGTATAGTTTTTCAAAGTCTGCTGGGTCATGGATTGTAATACCATGATAAAATCTTGGAACAAATGTAAAAACTCCCCATATTTGGAATTAGCCCAATGGAAGTCTCATTCTTGATTTTCAACAGGAAAAATATCACAGTGGAAAAACTCTACAGAAGTAAACTCTGTGATTGCATGTTTTGTGTTAAAAGCAGCTGACAGCATAGAGTTTCAAAGCTATAAATATACACTGCAATTTAGAGGATGCATCAGGTGCTAATTTCACCAACACCTGAGTGTTGGGTCTATTTAAATTGACTGCCTCTCTCTCTCTGACTGTATTTTCTCGTTATACAACAATGAAGTTCATGCATAGGAAATGTTTGTTATTACTGGAGGAGCTGAATACTAAGATAGGGATGTTATGCTTCAGTTACAAAGGTTCTTGGTGAGAACACCACTGGAGATCTGCAGACAGTACTGGTCTCCTTATTTCAGGCAGGTTCTTAATGAAGCTGAAGACGTTCAGAGAAGGTTTACTGGATGGACATCAGGAATAAATGTTTTTTTTCATAGAGAGTGAGTAGGCAGGCTGGGCTTGTACGTACCGGTGTTTCGAAAAATCAAGTCAAGCTTATCGTCATTTGACTAACTTCATGTGTACCGTCAAATGAGATGTTTCTCTGGACCAGGTTCTAAAGCATAGAACACACATGTTACACACAATAACTTAGGAAAGTAAGAATTAAATCTACAAATGAATTACACATAGACAAGCAAAGTAAAGTGCAAAAATAAAATATTCTACTGCATGGAACAAATTAACGGGTGACACTTTGAAGGTGATATGACAGGGAGCTCAGAGATTAGTGGCCTGAGGAAAGAAGCTGTCTGCTGTCCTGAGTGTTCTTGGCTTTCTGCGTCGGAGTCTCCTGCCTGACGGTAGAAAGTCAAAGAGGATGCTGGATGGATGGGTGGGATCTTTGATAATACTAAGTGCTCTGTGTATCCAGTGTTCCTGGTAAATGTCCTTGATGGATGGTAGGGACTTCCGGCCCGATACTCTGCTGCTCCCAGACCAGACGGAGGTGCAATTTGTCAGGACACTCCGAAAGGTGCTCCTATAAAATTTGGTTAAGATGGGGGAAAGCCTGGCTTGCCTCAATCCCCTCAGGAAGTGGAGGCACTGCTGTACCTTCTTATTCAGGAATGTAACGTTGAGGGAACAGGTGAGGTCGTCCGTGCAGTGACCTCCCGGGAACTTGGTGCACCTAACTGTATGGAGGAGCCACGTATACGTAGAGGGGGACAGTTCACTGTGAGATGTGGCTTGATTAAAACACACAAGATCCTGAAAGCTCTGGGCAGGCTGAGTTTGGGAAAGACTGTTCCTCTTGTGGGAAAGTCTAGAACCAGGAGTCAATGAAAGGGTCACCCATTTAAGCCAAGGATGAAGTGATCTTTTCTCTGAGGATTGTGAGTTTTGCCCTCATCTCCAAAGATTATATTGTAGTCTCAGAGTGGGAGAGCACAGAAACAGGCTCTTTGGCCCACCACATTCATGCCAACCTTGTTGCCCATCAATACTAATCCCATTTACCCACATTAGGACCAGTAGGTCTGTGAAGAAGGACAGGCAGGAGCAAGGTAATAGACACAATATGAAGAATGGGTTGAAGTGTGTCAGCAGTATTAATGGTAAGGGTGATGAACCTCGAGTATGGATCTTTACCTGGAGCTGTGATGCTCAGAATCAGAATCAGGTTTAGTATCACCAGCATACCTGCATGTTGTAGAACTTGTTGTTATGTGGCAGCAGTACATTGCAAAACATTAAAAAACAGTAAATTACAGTAAATATATATATATATTAAAAAGCTAAATTTAAAAAGAGAAAAAAAGTAGCGAGGTATTGTTCATGGGTTCAATGTCCATTCAGAAATCTGATGGCAGAGGGGAAGAAGTTGTTCCTGAATCACTGAATGTGTGTCTTCAGGCTCCTGTACCTCCTTCCTGATGGTAGCAATGAGAAGAGGGCATGTACTGGGTGATGGGGGTCCTTAATGATGGAAGGCATCTTTTGAAGCATCACTCCTTGAAGATGTCCTGGATACGATGGAGGCTAGTGCCCGTGATGGAGCTGACCAATTGTACAACTCTCTGCAGTTAACTTAAATCCTGTGCAGTGCAACCCCCCCCCCCCCCCCATACCAGAGGGTTCTGAATATCCGCTGCCCTGCATGGGTGAGTGTAGAAGTGAGGTCACATGAGGCGTGAGTCACTCGTGTGACCCACACACCAGGTGTGAACCCTACTGCACTGCACCTGGTTGGAACATGTGGTTTCACTAACCAGCACACCTCACTCCTGCGTTTCTCACCAACGTAGTGTCTGCAGTTGCTCCCAGTATCCATGTTATTTTAACGTGGAAGTAACTTGTCTTTTCAGGTGACCACTGGACCTTGACAGACTCCCGATAATTTTGGAAGGCAATTTAAACCTGTAAATTATTCCATGCATATTTTGAACTATTTGTAAGTGTTTATTGTGTGGAATCGTGCTGATTTTATGTTACCACTGAGGATTTAGACAAACGAAAGCTCCCCTTCCTCTCCCATAAACCAGCGTGGGCCTGCTGTATTTACAGTACGCGTGCATGACATTTGCTTTGCATAAACTCACCACCGTAGAAGGTGTTGCTTTTGCTGTAGTGTGCTGCTGGAGCAGGGGGCTGGACTCGCCTGGGGGGTAAGGAGTTGGTGTTAATGAGCACACTCTGCATCTAGGGCAGATGTTCAGCCTCACTCCCAGCACTGTGACATGTGACTGGCTCCTGTTCTATTACAGATGTGTAACCCGCTCAGCAGTTAACCTCCCGAGATCCACGTACCCAGAGAGTTAACCTCCCGAGGTCCACGTACCCAGAGAGTTAACCTCCCGAGATCCACACACCCGGAGAGTTAACCTCCCGAGGTCCACGTACCCAGAGAGTTAACCTCCCGAGGTCCACACACCCAGAGAGTTAACCTCCCGAGTTCCACGTACCCAGAGAGTTAACCTCCCGAGGTCCACGTACCCAGAGAGTTAACCTCCCGAGGTCCACACACCCAGAGAGTTAACCTCCCGAGGTCCACATACCCAGAGAGTTAACCTCCCGAGGTCCACATACCCAGAGAGTTAACCTCCCGAGATCCACGTTCCCCAAGAGTTAACCTCCCGAGATCCACGTACCCAGAGAGTTAACCTCCCGAGATCCACGTACCCAGAGAGTTAACCTCCCGAGATCCACGTACCCAGAGAGTTAACCTCCCGAGGTCCACATACCCAGAGAGTTAACCTCCCGAGATCCACGTACCCAGAGAGTTAACCTCCCAAGGTCCACGTACCCAGAGAGTTAACCTCCCAAGGTCCACATACCCAGAGAGTTAACCTCCCGAGATCCACACACCCAGAGAGTTAACCTCCCGAGGTCCACACACCCAGAGAGTTAACCTCCCGAGGTCCACGTACCCGGAGAGTTAACCTCCCGAGATCCACGCACCCGGAGAGTTAACCTCCCGAGGTCCACGCACCCGGAGAGTTAACCTCCCGAGATCCACGTACCCAGAGAGTTAACCTCCCAAGGTCCACGTACCCAGAGAGTTAACCTCCCGAGATCCACGTACCCAGAGTGTTAACCTCCCGAGGTCCACGTACCCAGAGTGTTAACCTCCCGAGGTCCTCATACCCAGAGCAGGTAACGACCTGAGGTGCATGTATCCAGAGAAGCATTGGAAGACCATAGATGGAGCAGAATTATCATCCTTAGTCACTGTACTTTTCCCGTTGTAGGATTAATGAATTGTTGTTTCATCAACTGCAGAAGTCTGAGCCTGAGATATTTAACACAAGTTTATATTTTTAGCAATAATGGAATGTTGACACCTTTTAGGCAAATTAACTCTCAGGACTTCAAACTGGAATTGAAATTTATTTATTGTGTCACAGGTACCAAGATAAAGTGAAAAGCTTCTTTTATGTACTGTCCATTCAGATCAAATCATTACACAGTGCACTGAAGCAGATTCTAACAGAGTGCAGAATAAAGTGCAATTTTTACAGAGAAAGTGCAGTGCAATTGAACAGTAAGTGCAAGTTTAAAATGTAGATTGTGAGGTCAAGAGTCCATTTGTCACACTATCGAACCATTTTAAAGTCTTATATCAGCAGGTGCAAAGCTGTCCTGAGCCTGATGTGAGGTACTTTCGGACTTTTGTAACTTTTGCCCAATGGGAGGGGAGAAGGGAGAATGCCCACGGTGTGTGGGGTCTTTGATTATGGTGGTACATTGAGATGTACAGACAAAAATTTAACTGCATAGCACAGATATACTCCCCAAGATCTCTCCAAAACACTCTGTTCAGTACAATTAATTTACACTTACTCACTGAGCTATGTGAAATTGCAAATTAGTTTTTTATTATCACATGTACTGAGATAGAGTGAAATCTTTTGTTTGTTCGAAGTTCAAAGTATATTTGTTTTCAAAGTATTTATACTTTATACAACTTTGAGATTTGTCTTCTTTCAGGCAGCCACAAAACAAAGACACCCAATAGAACCCATTAAAAAAAGGCCTGTCAAACACCCATTGTGCAGAAATAAAATCAAATTGTGCAAACGATGGAAGTAAGCAAATAACATTCAGAACTGAAGTTCACGGAAATGAGTTCCCAGCCAGGAAGCCAGGCATCATTGCAGCCGATCCATGGGCTCGTTACACATCAGCCACGGTTTCCGTTCAGCACAGAGACGAGCAGACATTGCAGAGCAGCGAGCTGAACCGGCCCCCGTATCCTGACCTTCTCAATCTGGCCCGGCACTTAAGTTGCCCAAACCTTAGGTTGTTCCTTGCTGTCGGACCCAAGCCCTGCCACATCGATACGCTCTCAGGACTGGGCTCTGCCACCTCGATTTGGCCTGTACACAATCTTTCCGATTCGACCTGGTGCCTGAATCGATCACAGTTTCCAGACAGGTCATTGCGTCGGTAAGTTTATTGAGGTGGTGTGGAAGGAGAGTAGCCAAAGGCAGAACAAAGTGTTACAGATACAGAGAGTGCAGTGCAGGTGAATGAGCAAGGGACAAGCTCCAGGGCGATGCGACAACATCCTGGAACTGAGGGGTGGAAGCAGAGAGCAGAATGTTCAAGCTACGGACAGACCCAAATTAACCATAAACTCCAGAGATGCTGGAAATCCAAAGCAACAAACAAAATGCTGGAGGAACTCAGCAGGCCAGGCAGCATCTATGGAGAGCAATTAACGGTCGACATTTCGGCCAAGACCTGATGAAGGATCTCTTATTTCCTCTCCATAGATGCTGCCTGACCTGCTGAGCAACCATTCATAGTTGTCCAGGAGTTTGCTAGTTATTATAGAGGGCAATAGTATTGAGTACAGGAGATGGGATTTTATGTTGAAGTTCTATAGGACGTTGGTGAGACCTAATTTGGAGTATTGTGTGCAGTTCTGGTCAGCTAATGACAGGAAAGATGTAAATAAGGTTGAAAGAGTATAGAGGACCTGAGCTATAAGGAAAGATTGAATAGGTTAAGGCTTTATTCCTTGGAATGGAGAAGATTGAGGGGAGATTTGATAGATGTATACAAATTGTTTGCTGTATGGATACAGTAAATGCAAGCAGGCTTTTTCCACTGAAGTTGGGTGGGACTACAACTGGAGGTCATGGGTTAAGAGTGAAATGTGAAAAGTTTAAGGGGATATGAGGGGAAACCTATTCACTCAGAGAGTCATGAGAATGTGGAACAAGTGGTGATTGCGAGCTCAATTCCATCGTTTAAGAGAAGCTTAGATAGGTACATAGATGGGAGGAGTGTGGAGAGCAAGTCGATGGGACTGGGAAGTTTAAATAGTTTGGCAGGGAATAAATGAGATGAAGGGCCTGTGTCTGTGCTGTACTTTTCTATGATTCTGAGATCTTGGGGCTGGTGACAGTGGCTGTAAACTCTGCAAGCCTTATCACAGGATGCTGGCATCCCATTCCTGGGCCCCGGTACGCGACTGCTGAGTGGACAAGACGGCTCAGGCAGAGTGGACCAGTGCTCTCTGGGTGTCAGCAGTGAAGATCTGGAAGCATGGGTCTCTGAGACAGAGGCTGCAGTCAGAAACGGGAAGCAGGTCTCTACAGGACTGAAGTTGGGAAACACTTTGCCACCCGGAGTCTGAGGGTCTGGGCGCTTACCCTCCGTGGACACAGATGATGTTTCCCCTTCAGTACGAGACAGTGAAGATTGATACAGTGCCCACAGATCTGGACTGAGTGGCCTCAGTCTTCTCTACGCCCTCTGACGTCCGGCAGTGGCCAGTGGCGGTGTGGATGAAGCGATGTTGAGGGTAGTTGTGGAAGCAGTTTGTAAACAGAGGAGTCCAGAAAGAACCAGAATCAGGTTTAATATCACTGACATGTTGTGAAATTTGTTCTTCTACAGCAGCAGCACACCAGAACTAGGGGACATAGCCTCAAGACTCAGGGGAGTAGATGTAGGACGGAGATGAGGAGGAACTGCTTTTCCCAGAGAGTGGTGAATCTGTGGAATTCTCTGCCCAGTGAAGCAGTGGAGGCTCCCTCAGTAAATATATTTAAGACAAGGTTGGATAGATTTGTGCATAATGGGGGAATTAAGGGTTATGGGTAAAAGGCAGGTAGGTTGAGATAAGTCCCTGGTCAGACCAGCCATGATCTTATTGAATGGCGGGGCAGGCTCGACGGGCCAGACGGCCGACTCCTGCTCCTATTTCTTATGTTCTTATTTGTTTTTTATGAGTTCTTTCAGGTGTCTCATTTCATGGCTTCCTGTTAGGAGATGAATCTCAAGGTTGTATAATATATACATACTTGGATAATGAATGTTCTTTGAACTTTGAGTAAATATAAAACTTAAACAAATAGAGCACAAAGAGAAAAAGCAGCGAGGTAGTGTTCGTGGGTTTGTGGACTGTTCAGAAATCTGTACCTCCTCCCCGATGGCAGTAGTGAGGATGTCCCGGGACATCCTGAGAATATAATGGGACAGAGAACAGACAGTCGGCTCCTGTTGTTGGACATTTAAAGTGGAACTGAGTCACAGGGGAAGATCACACAGAGGCTCAGAACAGAATCTGTAATCTCTGACAGTAAATTGCAGAAGCACTTTGAAGGTACAGGGAGACTGGGTTCTCATTTGAATATTTCCCACTAACAAGTGTAACTGATGCAAACATGCTTTAAACCAGCAGCTACAGTAATTAAAGACAAAACCATTGATTCTTCTGACAAGACAGCACAGTTACTTTCATCCGCGTGGAGCAGGATTGTGACACTTCTTACACCGTTTCCTCGTGGAGTTACAGAGAAGTACCACAGCGACACAGAGCTTCAGGAAGCCAGTCCCTGCCACATTCCCCGCTGATGGCTGACCACCCCCCCACACCGGCACTAGGTCGGCTCACATCAGGACTCTTCCTTTCCACCAGGGTTCAATGGATGTACGGGGAGGGGCGCCGCAGTCCCGTGTCACCCTGTAATCCTTTCCCCACACACACCTCCCTGCTCTCCCACTGTCCCTGTCCCTGTCCATGAACACCCAGCTCTATCCTCATTCCGTCCCCATCTCCCTCTGTTCACAGCAATCCCACCATGCACCACTCTGGTAGTCATCTCCTCACCTTGTTATCCATGTGCCAAACCCCTTCGCCTCTCATTCCCATTACCTCACCATCTCCACAATCCATCATCCCACCGTCTCAGTGACCTCTCACTCTCTCTGTCTGTGACCCCTCACCCTGCCATTTCGGTGACCTCCTCACTCTCCCCGCCTGTAACCCTTCACCCCACCATCTCTATCCCTCACTCTCCCAATCCCCATGACTCCTCAGGGTTCATTGGGTCAGGATCTGAGGGTTGAGATCTGTGGGCCAGGAGTCATTGGGTATGGGGTTATGGAGTCTGGGACCATAGGGTCAGAGGTTTGTGGGTCAGAGGATGTGCTTCATGTGCTGTGGTTCAGTCATCTCAGAACCAGAGGGAAGTGAGTCACCCTCAATGCCAAGGGATGACAAGGAGTAGATTTCCTGGGACACAGAGTGAACTTGGGTGACAGCCGGGATGCAGGCAGAAAACTGGCCCAAAAGAAAGGTGGTGAAGCAGCAGAGAAGGGAAGTCTTGCGAAGGAAGGACAGACCGTGTGATGAACTGCCAGGGAGCTGGAAAAACAAGGAGATGGCGATTAACCGGGGAGTTCACATTGTCTTTTGCTGTAAAGAATGGCGGAGCTGACACGATAAGCTGGATGGACTGATTCTGCCCCTAGGTCTTATGGTCTGAATTTGGAAGCAAGGAGCTGAGGAAAACGACAACACACTGTGGTGTGGGACGGTGTGAAGTGCTGGAGTTGTGACTGGCATCCCAGCACCTTCGGGGTGTTGAGTGTGGTTGTTGCCGCACTCTTTCTACATTTTCAAGATTCAGGAGGCTTTCATTAGATTGGAAAATGGCAAATGTTATTAGTTTCACAAACACGAGGAAATCTGCAGACGCTGGAAATTCAAGCAACACAGACAAAATGCTGGTGGAACACAGCAGGCCTGGCAGCACCTATAGGGAGAAGTACAGTCGACGTTTCGGGCCGAGACCCTTCATCAGGACTAACTGGTTAATCGGGCTGAAACGTCCCGAAGGGTCTTGACCCAAAACGTGGACTGTACTTCTTAAATGCTGCCTGGCCTGCTGCGTTCCACCAGCATTTGTGTGTGTTGCAATGTTATTAGTTTGTTCACCAAAGGAGGGAGGCAGAAAGCTGGAAACTACGGGCCACTGAATTTCTGTCACTGGAAAATGTTGACGGCTTTTATTAAAGATATTATAGCAAGGAACAGAAAAGTTCAAGGTGATTGGGTAGATTTGAGATGATTTTGTAAAAGGGAGATTTGATACAGGTGTATAAAATTATGATGGGTATAGATAGAGTGAATGCAAGCAGGCTTTTTTTCACTGAGGCTAGGGGAGAAAAAAAAACAGAGGACATGGGTTAAGGGTGAAGGGGGAAAAATTTAAAGGGAACATGGGGGGGGGGCTTCTCCACACAGAGAGTGGTGGGAGTGTGGAATGAGCTGCCAGATGAAGTGGTAAATGCGAGCTCATTTTTAACATTTAAGAGAAACTTGGACAGGTACATGGATGAGAGGTGTATGGAGGGATATGGGCCAGGTGCAGGTCAGTGGGACTAGGCAGAAAAATGGTTCGGCACAGCCAAGAAGGGCCAAAAGGCCTGTTTCTGTGCTGTAATGTTCTATGGTTCTATGGAAATCATGTTTGACTGGTGTACTGGCTGTGTGTGACTGTATCCATGAGGGTGTGTGTTTCTATAATGTGCCTGTGTGTGCAACGTCCATCCAGCATTTTGTGTGTGTTGTTTGGATTTAACATCTGCAAATTTTATCGTGTTTGTGTGTGTGTGCGCACGTGGGCATGTGCAGGTGTATCTGTATGAATCAGAGTGAGTGTGTGTGTGTGTGTGTGTGTGTGTGTGTGTGTGTGTGTGTGTGTGTGTGTGTGTGTGTGTGTGTGTGTGTGTGTGTGTGTGTGTGTGTGTGTGTGTGTGTTTGTGTTTGTATCTATAAGGGTGTCCCCACTCCAGGCCACAGGTTTACAGTCAGAGGCAGGAAGATTAAAATGGCTCAAAGTCGAATTTTTCACAACCGTAATGAACTGCCAGAGGAGGTGGTGGAGGCAGGAACAGTAACAGCTTTGAGGAGTCATAGAGTCAGAAAAGTACAGCACAGAAACAGATTCTTCAGCCCATCTAGTCCATGCTGAACCATTTAAACTGCCAAATCCCATTGACCTGCACCCGGATCATAGCCCTGGACACAGTGGGATTTAGGATTAATGCGGACCCGTGGTGTTAGTATAGATGCAATGGACCGAATGCTGTACAACTCTGTGACTCAATAGGGAGTTTTCAAAGGCATAACAAGTGGGTTGGCAAAGATCTGCGAGATGGAGTATAATGTGGAGAGATGTGAAACTGCCCTTTATCTAATTGGTGAGAGATTACAGAGTTGTGAAAGGTGTCCCAGTGTGATTCACATGCTGGAGAAGTGAGTAATGAGGGAAGCTGACAGAATGTGATCATTTATTATGAAGGGAATTGAATACAAAGGTAGCGAGGTTAGGCCTCGTTATAGCAGGCGTTGGTGAGACCACATCTGGAGTGGACAAACAGTATCAGCCTCCACTCGTTAACTAATTCACTGACAGAGTCATAGCATTGGAAGCAGTTCTGCTATTGCTGACCAATACAAGTGTAACACTTACCCACAAAGGCTAGTATATGTCTAGGGGAAAAGGAGATCCAGCCACACACCAACCCCGCCTCCCGTACACGCAGGTGCTGTAAGAATCGAGTTTATGCCTCGCGCCGCCCACCGTATCAACTTCACACCAAATACCGTTATGAAATACACTTTATAGAATTTACTAACATTAACTAAAGAAGTATTAGGCAATACAATATATATATACAAGGAAAGAAAAAAACAAAAGGCACCAACTTATCAAAGTTCAGTCAGTGTAGTGCACATCGTAGGAGCTCAATCAACGAATCATCCGACAGCCACGTCGTCACCCCTGGGACCACCCGGTGGTCTTACGAGCCATCCAGCGCCAGTCGCGGTGGTCCTACGAGCCGTCCAGCGCCCGTCCACCTTCCTCGTCCGTCTCTCCTCCCAACTCTCCTCACACCCCAAGCCCCCGAAACCCCTCCCCCAAGTTCCCAGCCTCACAAAACACAATAACATTCCCCATTGATTAACAAATGAATACAATTACCATATCAGCCATTCTAAAGCGAAACAACGGCGAGAGAAACTTTTAACAGACAAAGAAGCATTCCTACTCGTAACAAACCAAAGAAGCCCTTTTTAGTAACATACACAGGACATTGTACACAAGGAATTAGAGGGTTGCCTTTTCAAGTGGACAGGTGAGGTTTCGATGTCCTAGGGTCGAGAAGTGTGGGAGAGATGTTGACAAGTGGTAAAGCCAACAGGACTGCCTAACTGAGAACCCAGTAAGAAGACTGAGGTGTGTATAGGAGCCATACCACAACAATAGCCAACAGGAGGACTGGCTAACTGGGCACCCTGTAACAAGACTGGGGAGTATACGGGAGCTCTACCATAACAATAAAGTGACAATTATAATGAAAATGGAGTCATAGTGCACTAGCACAGAGGGCATTTGGCCCATCTAGCCTGTGCTGAACCATTAATCTGCCTAGTCCCATCCACCTACACCTGGACCATAGCCCTCCGTACCCTTCCCATCCATGCACCTATCGAAATTTCTCATACTGTGTATGTTGAAATCGACCCCAAACCACCACTTGTGCTGGCAGCTCATTCCACACTCTCACCACTCTGAGTGTAGAAGTCATGCTTAAATATTTCACCCTTCACCCTTAACCCATGACCCAACCTCAGAGGAAAAAGTCTGCGTCATTTACCCTGTATATACCCCTCATAATTTTGTCCACCTCTATCAAATCTCCCTTCAATCTTCTATGTCCTAGGGAATAAAGTCCTAACTTATTCATTCTTTCCCTATGACTCAGGCTCTCCAGTCCCAGCATCGTGCTTGTACATTTTCTCTGTTCTCTTTACAACTAACATCTTTCTTATAGGTAGAATCAGGTTTAATGTCACCGGCATATTTCGTGCAATTTGTTAACTTTGCGGCAGCGGTACCTTGCAATGCATGATAAATACAGAAAAACTGTATTATAGTAATTATATCCATGTATATTAAATAGTTAAGTTAAACTAAGTAGTACAAAGACAGAAATTTAAAAAATAGTAGTGAGGTAGTGTTCATGGTAGGTGACCAAAATTGCTCACAATCATCCAGATGTGCTGAGGAAAGCAAGGCTCGGGAAGGTGCAGCTGAGTGTCAAAGAACCACAATCAGGTTTATTATTACTGACTTAGGACATGAAATTTGTTATTTTGCAGCAACAGTACAGTGCAGACATAAAATACTTGTCAATTGCAAAAGAAAGGAATAACAGGGTATTGTTCATGGGTTCCTGGGTCGCTGTGACTGGGAGCAAAGTGGTTTTGACCTCTTGTGGCTGAACATAAACACAAGAGATTCTGCAGGTGCTGGAAATCTACAGCAACACACACAAAGTGCTGGAGGAACTCGGCAGGTCAGGCAACATCTATAAACAGGAGAATAACTGCAGATGCTGGAAATCCAAGCAACACACTCAAAATGCTGGAGGAACTCAGCAGGCCAGGCAGCATCTGTGAAAAGAGTAAACAGTCAACGTTTTGGGCCGAGACACTTCCTCAGGAGTCATGAAGGGTCTTGACCCGAAACGCGACTGTTGAGTTCCTCCAGCATTTTGTGCAGGCAGCCTCTATGGAGGGGATTAAACACGACGTTTCATGCTGAGACCATTCATTGGGAGAGCATTTTATCTGGCTGCATCACCATCTTGTAGGAGGGATGGGGGCCACTGCACAGGATCGAAATAAGCTGCAGAGAATTGTGAGCTCAGTCAGCTCCATCATGAGCGCTAACCTCCATCATATCCAGGACATTTTCAAAGAGCAATGCCTCAAAAAGGCAGCATCCATCATTAAGGACCCTAATCACTGAGGTCATTCCTTATTCTCTTTGCAACCACCAGGAAGGAGGTACAGAAACCTGAAGGCACACTCTCAATAATTCAGGAACAGCTTCTTCCCCACTGCCTTCTGGTTTCTGAATGGACATTGAACCCATGAGCATTACCTCACTACTTTTTTTATTTCTATTTTTGCACTACTTATTTAATCTAACTTTACATACTTACTGTAATTCAGTTTAGTTTTCTATTATATTGTACTGCAAAATGCTAAAGATGCAAAGACATCAAATTTCATGGTAAATGCTGGAGATATTAAACCTGATTCTGATCCTGATCAGAATTGATGAAGCTGATTGGACAACCTACAGAGGTCTCACTTTCAGGGTCTCTATAACTGATGTTCTCGGCATTATCTATTTATTTATTTATTTATTTATTATTAACTTACACATTGATGGTCAGCTTTTATGTACAGTTTTTTTCATAAACTGTTGTATTTCTTTGGTATCACACACAAAATGCAGGAGAAACTCAGCAGGTCAGGCAGCATCTGTGGAAATGATATAAGCAGTCAACGTTTCGAGCTGAGATCTTTCTTCAGCACTGGAGAGGAAGGGGGAAGGTGCCAGTATAAAAAGGTGGAGGGGAGAGGGAAAGAAGGCTAGCTGGAATGTGATAGGTGAAGCCAGGTGGGTGGGAAAGGCAAAGGGCTGGAGAGGAAGGAACCTGATAAAAAGAGTGGATCGTAGGAGAAAGGGAAGGAGGAGGGGACCCGGGGGGAGCTGACAGACAGGAGAGAAGAGGTAAGAGACCAGGGTGGGGAGTAGAAGAAGAGGGAAGGGGAGGGATTTTTTTAACTGGAAGAAGAAAATGATATTCATGCCATCAGGTTGGAGGCCACCTGGATAGTGTCTTGTAAATGCCTGTGAGAAATGAATCTCAAGTTAATATATAGTGATACATGAATACTTTGATAATACATTTACTTTTGACCTTGACTTTGAGATGCGGGCTATTGTGAGAGAGTTAGTGAAATTGTAATTGCTGAACTTGTTTATGATCAGCGGGTGGGAGAGGCTTGCGTAGAGTTGCCTCACGCAGCCGGTACAGTGGGAGAGAGGAGGGACAGAGCATGGACACTGGATTGGATTAAAGGAAAGGTGGCAGAGAGACTTTGGTAGTGAAAGCTATCACCCACAGAAGGCTGAGGTGGGAAGGGTGACAATGACCGTTCATGGGAGGTGGGTCCTTCTAGAGTCATTGGCGCATTCAGTCTCTGGAGTGATGAGATGACCCAGGGTCAAGCTCAGACAAGAAGGGTGTAGGTGACAGATGGGATTTATATTCGGTGAGAGTTTCACATGACTGTGATATCCACATTACACCGAGAATGGTATTTCACCACAGAATGTGGAATTTTCCTGTCACTTACGGTCGGTCAATAACAGGTGACCAAGGGCAGGGTCAGGTGATGTCCCAACATCAGAGTGGGAGTGGAGAAGATGTTACATTTTATGGGACAATTGAGACCTGGAATGGAAACACCAATGCCCACGTCCAGAAAAGGCTACCGAATGTGGTGGATACAGCGCAGTCCATCACAGGCAAAGCCCTCCCCAGCAGAGGGCACAGCTACACGGACCACTGTCACAGGAAAGCAGCATGCACCATCGAGGACCCCCACCATGCAGGCCGTGCTCTCTTCCTACAACTACAACTGAGCTGGAGGTGCAGGAGCCTTAGGTCCCACACCACCAGGTTCAGGAAGAGATATTGCCCTTCAACATCAGGCTCTCGAACCAGCATGGATAGCTTCACTCACCTCAACTCTGAACTGACTCACTTTCAAAGACTCCATAACTCATGTTCTCAGTATATTTTTATATTAGCACACTTTGCACACTAGCTGTTTGTTTGTCTTTGTTCCTGTATAACTAGCTGCCTCCTCAGATCTCCAGTGAACTATGCCCTCTACTGACTCGTGTGGAGTCTGCACGTTCTCCCAGGTGTTCAGGCTACCTCCCGCATCCCAGGGACGTGTGACATGGCTTGAATCCTGTGGGGGAGGCAAGGAGAAGCAGCAGGTACCTGCACTGACCACAGCTGCGTGTTGGTTGCCTCCTCCCTGCCTGGGGTCAGGATGGGAACTGTGAGGGCCGAGCCAGTGAGGCAAACTGCACAGTGTGTCTGGAAGGCATTCAAACAAAGCGTCTCACAGTACCTTGGTTCGTGTGACAATAACAAGCCAATTACCTCTGATGGCTTTCCTTCCACAATAGATTTCTCGTATGTTCCAAATGGCTGCAATCATCTCCGGATCATTTAAATTTAATGTAAATTTATTTTGATTGTCTTATTATTTGAATAGCTCTGTTTTACCTTGGATGCCCTTGTACACCCGGTGACTGTTCCTCTCCTGGAGACTCAAGAGATTCTGCAGATGCTGGAAGTCTGGAGCATCAAACACAAACTGCCGGAGGAACTCAGCAGATCAGGCTGGAGGGAAATAGACTGTCGATGTTTCAGGCTAAGACTCTGAATCAGGACAGGGGGTCCCAATCAGATCACAGATGCTGCCTGGCCCGTTGATTGTGTCAATACGGGCCGTACGGTAGTGCAGCAGTTAGTGCAACACTTTACAATGCCAGCTGTAAGATTGGGGTTCAAATCCCACCCCTGCCTGTAAGGAGTTTGTACGTTCTCCCCGTGACTGCATGGGTTTCCTCTGGGTGCTCCAGTTTGCTCCCACATTCCAAAGATGTGCGAATAGGAGGTTGTGGGCGTGCTATGTCGGCGCTGGAAGTGTTGTGACACTTGTGGGCTGCCCATCACAATCCTCACTGGTTTGACACAATTGACACATTTCTCTGTATGTTTTTAATGTACACATGACAGATAAAGCTAATCTAATATATCATCTTATCTAGCACTTTTTGTGTGTTGCTCCAGATTTCTAGCATTGGCAAAGTGCCTTGTGCCTCCACGATGCTAGAAGTGCTGTCCTATAGACAGTGATATTAAACAGAGGCTCCCTTACAAGGATCCCGGCATCCAAACCAGTCTTATCCAACCTCTTGAATCACAATTGCAGGACAATTTGTAATGACCAATTAGCCTACTAACTGGTACGTCTCTGGAACGTGGAGGAAACCCATGCTGTCATGGTGTACAAATTCCTTACAGACGGCTTCAGAGTTGAACTCCGAACTCCGACACCCTGAACGGCAATAGCGTCACGCGAACCGCTGCGTAACTATGGTGCCTCAGTTTTCTCAGTAACCTCCTCAAAACCTCAGTACAATTTGTGAGGCGAGATTTCCTCTGTACTGAACCATGCTGTGGCATCTCTTCATCAGTCCTTGCCTTTCCAAATCAGCATAAATCCTGCCTTTAAGAAATTTTTCCAATCATTTCCCTACTACTGATTTAAGGTTCTCTGTACTGTAGGTCCCTGGCTTATTGTGACTGCAAAAATATTAGTCATCCTGTATATCAGCCGTAGTGACTGGAGGTGTAAAAATCTTCACTGGAGCCCCAGCAGTATTGTCCCATTGATCCTGTGACATATCCAGCCTGGTTCTGCATTTTGTGTATTTCATATATTTGATTAATCTTGTAAAAATACTGTAAATATAAAAGAGAGATCTTCTGCTGGCCACCCACTTCAATTCTACTTCCCATTTCCATTCTGATAGGTCAGTCCATTGCCGCCTCTATTCCGTGATGAGGCCACACTCAGGTTGGAGGAGTAACACCTTATATTCCATCTGGCTAGTCTCCAACCTGATGGCATGAACATCGATTTCTCAAACTTCCAGTAATTGCCCTCCCTTTTTCACCATTCCCCATTCCTATTTCCCTCTCTCATCTTATCTCCTTACCTGCCCATCACCTCCCTCTGGTGCTCCTCCCACTTTCCTTTCTTCCATAGTCCTCTACTATCAGATTCCCCCTTCTCCAGCCTTTTATCTCTTTCACCCATCGACTTCCCAGCTCTTTACTTTCCCCTTCCCCCACTCCCTGCTTCACCTATCACCTACCACCTTATACTTCTCCCGCCACCTTTTACTCTGACTTTTCCTCTTTCTTTCCTGTCCTGGTGAAGGACATCAGCCTAAAACATTGACTGTTTACTCTTTTCCATCGATGCTGCCTGAGCTGCTGAGTTCCTCCAGCATTTTGTGTGTGTTGCTTTGGATTTCCAGCCCCTACAGATTTTCAAGTGTTTGTCAATATATTGTTTGATTAAGTATTCGGTGTTTGTTTAAATAATTTATTATGGGTGATATGTGAAAATACATGAGTTGCATTTGTCATGTTGCTACCACTTGGTACATGGTGATACGTGCACACCTTGCTTAAAGTAAAAACACGTTAGACTCTCATTTCAGACTCCCGTCTTTTGATGTTTTAGAGTTACAAAACATAATACTTGGGATTTATCCACATTAATATGGCCAAGAACTCGAACTTCCAATGAGAAGTGTTCACATAGGATCCTGCCTCCACATATTGATTTCTCATTTGGTCCCTGATTGAACTTTCTGTTGAGGAGGTTGATGGACCATATCAGGAGAACAATTCTACATGGACATTAAAATCTATAACTGTTGTCACAGTCAGTGTTCCTCATAAAATGTTTTAAGGTCTCCACTGGCAGTTATTCTCAGAGTCTAACTACAGTTTTATTTCTTGAACTATAACTGTGCCAGACCTGGTTTAAATATGTCTGCGTTATAATAAGGAAAGAAAGATCAGCTTTATTTGTCTGTGTTGTTCCTTTCCACTGCTTGTGGTGTTTCGGCTGGCAACCTTGCCGTTTCTGTGTGCTTTTTACAAGAGCGAGTTGTGAGCTCAACGCGCAGCCCAGCCAGGAAGGAGAGCATGCAAACAGCCGGCTGGATTCAGACCCGGAACCGCTTGCCTCGAAGTCTGGTGAGGCTGCTACTACACCACCCGCCGGCCATTTAATTGTCATATGTACGTCAAAACATAGTGAAATGAGTCGTTAATGTCTGAAGATGTGCCCACAAGTGTCACCGATGTAGCATGCCCACAATTTACTAACCATAGCCCATATAGGTGGGAGGAAACCAGAGCACTTGGAAGAAACCCACACGGACTCAGGGAAACAGCAGCAAGAATTGAACCCTGGTTACTGGCGCTATAAAGCATTGTGCTAACCGCTACACTACAACTAGACATTTAAAAGTCGCAGTTTCAGCAAGTGGCACCAGGTTGTTGTCGGGTGGGTGTTACGTCCGCCCTGTTACCACATTCACCGATGGTGCATGGGTTAACACCACAGAAACCTTGTCAACTTCACACCTGTCACACAGCAAATAAATTACAGCTTGGGAATTCTGCATTTCCCAATTTCAGAAAGTATTCATCTGTGAAGTTTTTAATGTAACATTAACACAGATCCATTTCAGGACTTTAGACACACTAACGACTGTAGAAAGCACTGAAGCAGAACTGCTCGCACGCAATCTGCAGAGGTTAATGTTGGTCACCAGCTGATCGGGGAAGTGCAAGAATTCTGCTATTTTCAAGTTTTTGAATTGAACACCAAGCGTTAAACACTGCTCCAGGCTGTCCAGCCTTGGGTTGAGTGTTGTGTGCGTGGGCCCGTTCGGGAGTTACCTGCTTGTAGCACCTTGTGTCTGGATCCAGCAGAGCAGGTGGCAGAGAAATCATCAACGTGCCGCTAGATATGCGACTCAATATCCCTTCAATTCACGCAGAGGAACTTTGGTTCGGATTTAGATGAACCGACCTGGATGACAGTTAACCAGCCGGAGAGGCTGTTTTCACATTTAATTGCATTTTAAAGTCAACAGTGTGGCCGTGTTGATCTCTGCTGTTACAGGATATAATTTCCTGTCGACACTGTCCTCACTCCAGTCTGTGTCTTCTGCGGCAACAGGTTACCTCAGGAACATTTTCTACTCATTAATGTTATTACTTTTTCACACCAAGCCACAGTTCATCTGAGCAGCTGTTTATTCAGACAAAGTTCAAAACAAATTTTATTATCAGTACATACATGTCACCACATACAACCCTGAGAGTCTTTTTCCTGTGTGCATGAGGAACTATAACTGTGCAAGTGCAAATATAGATAAATAGCAGTAAATAATGAGAACATGAAAGAACGAGGTAAAGAATCCTTAAAGTAGAACATCTCAAAGGATGGGCAAGTGAGTGTGGTTATCCCTTTTTGTTCAAGAGCCTGATGGTCGTGGGATAGTAACTGTTCTTGAAGTCATTTTTACATGAAGTGCACATCCAGGTGACCTCCATCCTTGATCCTGTGGTGTCCTTGTTAACAGTGTGAAATAATAAAAATAACTTTTAAGCTTTTAAGCTGATGTTAAGGGATTACAATTGTAAATTACCTGATTTGGAGTTTGGGCTGTGTTTTTGACCTGTCGAGAAGGTTTGAACATGTTCAAGTGTTACAAGAGTTGGTCCTAAGCTTTCAGGTGCTTGTTCATCACTCTCTCCCTATAAATCAGGGGTTCCTCACTGTTTTTATGCCACAGACCAATACCATTAAACAAGGGGTCCGTGGACCCCTGGTTGGGATCAGTGTTCAAAATTGCAAGGGGTAGAGATAGGGTAAATGCAAGCAGACTTTCCCCAGTGAAGTTGGATGATACTACAACTAGAGGTCATAGGTGAAGGGTTAATGGTGAAATATTTAAGGGGAACCTGAAGAGAAACTTCTTCACTCAAGGGGTAGTGAGATTGTAGAATGAGCTGGCAGGTAGTGAAATTGGTGGATGTAGGTTTGATTGCAACATTTAAGAGATACTTCGATACGCAAATGGATGGGGAAGTGGTATGGACGGCTATGGTCCGGGTGTCGATCATTGGAACTAGACAGAGTAACGGTTTGGCACAGACTAGATGGGCTGAAGGGCCTGTTACTATGCCGCTATGGTCTGTGATTCTATGCCCTGCCCCCACACCTCTCCCTTCTGTCTGCACATCCCCCAGAACCCTACCCCAGTCCCCTCCCTCGGCTGCTCCCTCACCACCCCCAAACCCTCAATTGAGCATCACATTTCTCTCTGTCAAATCAACCCTTGATTTTATTCTGTACCTTCAGACCACTCAGCTGAAGATGTCAGTTGATAAAATTTGGACTCCTGTCCAAAAGGGTTTGAACATGATTCCACCTTCAACCTGTTGAATTGGGAGAATGCGGTAACAGTGCAATACATAACTGAGTTACTGTAAGATACAATATGAAATATTTTTTAAAAATTAAGCAAAATAGTGAGTTAGTGTTGATGGGTTCAATGGGTTCCTGGCCCGTTCAGAAGTCTGATGGCGGAGAGGAAGAAACTGTTCCTAAAACGTTAAGAGGGTGCCTTCTGACTCCTGTGCCTCCTCCCTGCTGGTAGCAATGTGAAGGAGGGATGTCCTGATTGATGGGAGTCCTTAATAATGGATGGCACCTTTGTGAGGCATCACCTTTTGAAGACGTTCCTCGATGGTGGGGAGACTAGTGCCCACGATGGAGCTGGGTGAGCCTACAGCCATCTACAGCTTTTTCCGACCCTGTGCGTTAATGCCTCCATACCAGACGGTGATGCAACCAGTTAGAATGATCTCCACGGTACATGTGTAGAGATTTGCTCCAGCCTTTGGTGACATATCAAAACTCCTGAAATTCCTACTGAACTATAGCTGCTGTCATGCCTTCTTTGCAATTGCATCAATACGTTGGACCCAGGATAGACCGTCAGTGATGTCGACACTCAGGAACTTGAAGTTGCTGGCTCTTTCCGCAATAAGGACTCTTGTGTGTTCTCCTGTCTTCCCAGTCCACAATTAATTCCTTGGTCTCACTGATGTTGAGTGCAAGGTTGTTGTGACACCAGTCAACCAACAAGAGTATAAACTGGTGTGATGTGGAGGGGTAGAATTTCCTTGTCAGGTGAGTTTTGAGATGTGCTTGGTGTTCTTGCTATATAATCAATTATTGTGCATCTCAAAGAACCATATGAAGGATTCTTAACATTGAACGGTAATTATTTAAATCTACTTAATCTTCGGGTTAGTATGAGCTACTGGCATTAAAAAACAGACCCTGATGCCTCGCTGTCCTCAGGAGAGTCTTTGCTCAGTTGGTGCTGATTTTTATTGACAGGGTAACAACTAAGTGCAAATGCTGATGTCAGTGCCTGGTAGCTTACAGACGCCAAAGGTTTCTGATAGATTTTTGTTTAATTTAGAATGAGCTGTAAATGCAGGTGCATTAGAATCAAATGGGTTACTTCCCTTGTGATGGAGTTTGAATCAGGAGGTTAAAGGTTGACGAGCAGTGTAATTAATAGTTGGGCTGTTATATAAAATCAGGCCACCATTGATTGGCTGAATAAGGAAAGACATCCACTGAGGTTTTCTGGTTATATCTGTCGCTCTTCACTTGCTCCCTGAGCCTCATATTCATCGTGTTTAATCTTCCTTCAGAAAGAAAGTGAACAATGACTGGTTGCTTCGCCAGAGAGTCTTTGGCTGAAATCTTCAAACTCTGCTATGAAGTTGAGGCATAGTGGTTTGCCAGTACCAGCTACAGGACAAGAAGTCTGATACCACCTGTAGAAATTTGCTAGATAAACAAGATTATAATTCTCATTCAATAATACAAACCCACTTGTAGTTACTAACTCTATTGAAGTAACCCAGTTGCTGTTAGTTTTATACGTCACATGTATAATGAGGCATACATTGGAATGCATTGTTCTCTGTCAATGACCAACACAGTCAGAGGATGTACTGGGGGAAGCCGGCAAATGTCAAAATCTAATCAAATGGTTCGATAAAATATCAGCTTATGTATAGAGTATACAACCTGAAATTCTTACTCTTCACAGACATCCACGAAACAAGAAACCCCATAGAATGAATAATAAAAACATCAGAACCCCCCCCCCCCCAACATCATATAAGCAACTCTTCTTAAAACGTGACAAGGGTATTAACTAATATTGATTTTATGACTTTCATGTGAGTCAGCCTTATTTCTCAAGACCCTAGTTTAAGGTGTTGCTTCTGAAGCAAGGTGACTAAAGCTGAGAATCATCATGTGCAGTTCCATTGACAGTGTGTGAGAAACATCCGATATACTTGTTCCAACACAGGAGGCAGTTTCCATCATGAAGGACTTTCACCATGCCCTCTTCTCATTGCTACCATCAAGAAGGAGGTACAGGAGCCTGAAGACACACACTCAACATTTTAAGAACTACTTCTTCCTCTCCACAATCATCTTTCTGAACAGTCCATGAATCCATGAACACAACCTCACTAGTTTGCTCTCTTTGGACTTCCTTGACCTTGGCATTGGCCTCCAGATAGTAGGACAGATGGATAAGGAGCATTTCACAAAATGCTGGAGGAATAGGAATAAACAGTTGATGTTTTGGGGCCAAAACTCTTCATCAGACGCTTCATTGAGGGTCTTGGCCCAAAGTGTCAAGAGTTTATTTGTTTCCATAGATGCTACCTGACCTGCTGAATTCATCCAGCATTTTGTGTGTGTTTCTCTGCATTTCCAGCATCTACAGAATCTCTTGTGTTTTGCTTTGCTTTGCTGAATAAAGAAATGAAGAACAGGGAATTCTAGGTTGACCTGTACAAAATGTCGGGGAGCTCTGTATACCTATCTGCTGATCACGTTGGAGGATGGGAGTTTGTAGAGAGGATTCAGTGGTGGAGGAGGGTGTAATCTGTGCAGGAAAACAATGGGAGTTGGGTAGAGTTCTTTGGACCAAAGGAGACAGAGAAGACATTTAATGAAGATGTATAAAATTGTCAGAGATCCAGTCAGGTTGAACAGTGAAGATGAACCATGACCTTAGTGAGAACAGGAGCAGGAGGGACCAAGTCTGGAACTGGGCAAGGGTTGGCTGTTTAGGAGTGAGATGGACACTGACCTGATTAGGAATCCGGAATTCACTGTCTGAGTGATTGTAAACGTGCAGGGTGCTGGTTTATTCACTGCTCCAAGGCTTAATGATTATCGGACGCATAGGAATGGAAACTCTGGAGGACTCAGTGCTGAGGGACTGTCAGAAGTGAGGGACTGTCAGAAATGATGGACAATCAAATGTGAAGAACAGTCGTTGGGGAGGGACAGCTGGAAGTGAGGAATGATCGATTTGGAGAAACTCTCTGTGGTCTTGGTCAGTCAGTAATGATGAACTTTGGAGGGGAGAGACAGTCAGTAGTGACGAACAGTGGGTGGTGAGGGACAGTCACTGAGGGTCAGTTGGTTGTGAGGAACAGTTGGTAGTGATGAACAGTCAGTGATGAGGACAGTTACTAGGGGACAGTCGGTGGTGAGGGACAGTTACTAGGGGTCAGTCAGTGGTGAGGGGCAGTCACTAGTGGTCATTTGATGGTGAGGGTCAGTGAATAGGGGTCATTTGATGGTGAGGGTCAGTCAATAGGGGTCGGTCAGTGGTGAGAGTCAGTCACTAGAGGTCAGTCAGTGGTGAGGGCCAGTCTGTTGAGAGGAACAGTCAGCTGTGAGGGACAAAACCTTTACTTTCACTATTTCACAAACTTCCCAAGACGTAACACTTTCTGGAATACAACAATTTAATCCCTTTCTCATTATCAAGCACATTATATGTAAATGTGCGTGCAGTCATTTATTTCAGCACTGACTATACCATTAACACACCCACAGCACTCAGTATTAAAATGCAATTTGACTTATTCAATCGTCATGAATCATTGACCCAGTTAATGTATTGAACATTACAAGAAATTAAACAGTGCAGCCTCTAATTTGCTGTGAGAAATGCCCGGGTCATTCAAGCAAAATACAGCGTTCAAGTATCTTTCACCTCCTATATGTAATGATGTCTGGCAGACTCACCATTACATCGTCCACTTTGATCATCCCCAGTAAGGTTTCACACATATCAGCACTCAACAATCTATGGAATGAGGTTAACAGCAGACACCTCCTGTGTATTCCGAGGTGAGAGCTATGGGCAGGAACCAGACAGTCAGAATCAGGATCAGGTTTATTATCACTGACATATGTCATGAAATTTGTTGTTTTGTGGCATCAGTACAGTATGATACATAAAATATACTATTAAGTTACAATAAGAAATATATGAAAAATAAATAAGTAGTGCAAAAGGAGCAAAAATAATGAGGTGGTGTTAATGGGTTCACAGACCATTCAGAAATTGATAGTGGAGGGGAAGAAGCTGTTCCTAAAACATTGAGTGTGTGTCTTCAGGCTCCTGCACCTCCTGCCTGATGGTAGTAATGAGAAGAGGGCATGTCCTGGGTGATGGGGATTCTTAATGACAGATGCCAGCTTCTTGAAGCATCACCGGTGGGAGGCGTGTGCCTACAATGGAGGTGGCTGAGTTTACGAAGGAACTTGCTTCAGTGACTAGCTGCTGGCCTGTATTGCCTGTATACTGTACCTGAACCAGCTGAGAAGTGTCCATAAAGGGTCCGTACCACACCAGTCTTCAGATATCACCCTTATTCAGATCTATGTGTTCACTGATCCCCTGAGCCAGAACCTGCCAGCAGTGCTCAGGATGAAGGTTTATGGTGTGTTGGCCTTCGTTAGTTGGGGGACTGAGACCAAGAGCCGTCAGCTACTGTTGCAGCTCTATAAAAACCCTGGTTTGACCCCACTTGGAGTCTTGTGCTCAGTTCTAGTTGCCCCATTATAGGAAGGATGTGGAAGCTTTAGAGCGGGTGCAGAGGAGATTTACCACAATACTGCCTGGATTAGAGGGCATGTCTTATGAGGGCAGGTTGAGTGAGCCAGGGCTTTTCCCTTTGGAGCAGAGCTTCCCCGCCTGGGGTCTACAGGCCCCTCAGTTAATGGTAAGGTTCCATAGCATAAAAAAACACTGGGACCCCCCAGCTTTAGAGCAAACGACCATAAGACATAGGAATGGGATTAGGCACTTGTCCTCAGGTTGCCTCAGTGACGTCTGCTGTGCTCTGGCTCACATTCTATGGACGGATTCCCAGCACAAGTTTGGGGAAGTACAACAGGCTCGGAGGAGTAAGCGAAACTGTGGATGATCCCCTCCCCCTGGGAAATCTGGAACAAGCGCTTCCGCAGGTTCACACAGGAATGTCGCTGCCATCGGCTGTGCTGATGAATCATCGATGCGGTGCTTAGCCAGGCCGTGACGACAGCCATGTTGCCTTTCATACTGAGCTACGATCTTCAGCAATTTGCTGGCGGTGTTGTCTGGCCAGCAGTGTCTCTCTGGCAGGGCCCAGTATAGAGACACTCAGGTACCCCTCCATTCCATTCGCTCTCTGGGATTGGGGTGGACTCTTCCCTTTGGAATTGGGTTGCTTTGAGGGGAAACATTTGGAGATTATGTCAACAACATTGTGAGATTTGGTAACCTGCGCATGTCTGTAAAGTTTCAGAGAACACCTGTTGTCTGTAGTAAAGGTAATGTATGAACAACTGTACAAAGTGAGATTTGGCAATCTGACTTACTTACAACCCATTAATCCTCCATCTCTGGAGGTGATCAGGGCTTCCTTCATCATGTCAGTAGCTTCCTCACAGTTTTCAGTACTGCCAGGCATAGTCCCAGGTGGAGACTGAGGAATACCGTCACACTCAGATGCAGAAGGATTCTTCATTGCTGGTTCTGTAACAGTTTTGTTGGACCAATCAGGTTTGTTAGCCCTGAGCTGAACCCCTGAACCTGGAGGACCAGTGGACCACTCTTAGTCTGGCCTCTACCCTTTGATTTGTTTGGCAGGAGTGACCCTACCAAGCTGTAAGCTGTAGCTGTAGGCTTACGTTTACTCAGAAATGTTGGGTGGTCCTGGCTGGATGCATTCTGGGATGGCAGCCAGTTAGTGTGGTATGCCAGTGAACTACAGAATTCATCGTGTGTTAGCCTTAGTATTCTGGAGTTCCTGAGCACAGACCTCTGCCAAGACATTCCCAGCTTCCACTGAAGTGTGCCAGAGTAGTACTGAAACACCTCCTTACAAGAGAGGCTGGGAACTGCTCTGTCAAGATGTGCCCAAGTTGTAGCTCCAGCTCCAAATTGTAGTGATGTTTCAACCCAATGGCCATCCATGGTTGAAAATAAAGCAGAAGACATTGGAAATCCGAAATAAAATCACAATGTTGGAGAAACTCCACTGGTCAGGCAGTATCCATGAAAGAAGATGACAGGGATAAGGCAGGAGAATGGGGTGGAGAGGGGATATTAGATCAGACATGTTCAAATGGTGGAGCAGACTTGATGGGCCGAATGGCCTAATCTACACCTTCATCTTATAGTCTAATAGATTTCAGGTCCAAAACCCTTCATTGGAACTGAGGAAGGAACTGGATAATCTGGGTAGCAGAGCAGGGTGATGCAAACAGATGTAATCCCTGACAGGGTGAAATTGTGAGGCTGTTGTGGAACAATTCAGGTCTTTTAACTGTGTAATCTGTTACTAAACTGAGAAAGTGATTTATTCAAAGACTCAAAGTACATTTATTATCAGAGTATGCATGCAGTGTACAACCCTGAGATTCATCGTCCCTCGGACAGTCACGAAACAAAGAAAACCATGGAGACTGTTCGAAGACAAACTTCAAACACCAGCACCCCCCCCCCCCCCCCCCCCCCGACCACAGGCAAAAAAAACAAATCGCACAAACGGCAACAACAAAAAAGAGTGAGAAGCACAGAATATCTCACAAATTGAAAGAGTCCGGGCATATTCAGTTCAGCTCAGTGTTCATTATCTGCATGCCGCCCCGATTCAAATTCACCCAAGATAGCAACAAACAAAAGGACCAACCAGAAACACATCAAAACGTGGTCCAGATTATTGTCATGTGCACTGACAAACCTCCCATGCCACCATACTGATCATTTCATCACATCAGTACAGGCTAAAGCAGGAACACAATGTACTTAGCATTCAGAATTTAAGAGGCTGAACAATTACAACCAAAGTAATGAGATTTGTAACATCTGGAATGTGTGGTGACACTTGTGGGCTGTCCCCAGCACACCCTTGGGTTGTAACACAAACGGTGAATTTTCCTGAATGTTCTGATATACGTGTGACTAATAAACTTGAATCTTGAACCTTGAGTAGTTCTGCAGAAAGTCACCACACTCCAGCACCTTCTGACTCGTCCTTGCTGTGAGGTCTCGGAAGCATTGTGTAATCTGGGCAATGGGACGTGTCTAGCAATCACAAAGTAGACCAACTGAAAACAGGGCATGTCCAAGATGAGGAGGGCGGTTAGTGATGGATGCTGCCTTCTTCTGACTCTGCCATTTGAAGATGTCCTCAGTGGTGCCTGTAGGGGAGCTGGCTGCGAAAACAAACCCCTGCAGCATTTGTGATCCTGTGCTGTGGAGCCGCCATGCCAAATGGTTAAGCAACCGGTCTAACTGCTCTCCACTGCTAACGTATCTCAATCTCTTAATGAAGTAGGGGTGCTAGCGTGCCAGCATCCAGGACATCTTCAAAGGCCGATCCCTCAAAAAGGCAGCATCCATCATCAGAGGCCCCCATCACCCAGGACATGCCCTCTTCTCACTGCTACCCATCAGGGATGAGGTATAGGAGCCTGAAGACACGCACTCAATGATTCAGAACTCCTTCCCCTCTGCCATCCGATCTCTGAATGGACATTGAACCCATGAGCGCTATTGCATTGCTTGTCTTTCCTCTTTTTTTGTACTAAATTAATTTAACGTTTAATAATCATAATGTTTTTGTTATGCATTGCAATGTGCTTGCTGCCACAAACAACTTTCAGGACAGCTGCCGGTGATAATAAACCTGATTCTCACCCTTTGCATGGGGCCGAGGATTGATCTGTGTTAGAAAGACACTGACCATTCAGAAGGACGTAGGGTAGAGCTTGTCTCTCTTCTCCGATGATGCCTGACCTGCTGAGAATTTCCAACATCCTTTTTCTATTTCGGCTTTACAGCATCTGCTGTGTTTTGCTTCTCAATTAGGGGAAGCAATTTACCATCTGGTAAGTGTATCTGTACGGATATTATTGTAAAGCCCTCTTCTGGTGAGGTGGAAAGGCTTTGTGTTAAGGGAGTTAAACAAATGGTAAACTGCTTCAAAGATTCACGGATTTGATTTGTGAATGAATTGGTATCTGAACAGTCACCCAAGTCACTTCACATCTGGGGGAAGTTACCATAACCATTCAAGTATTGCCAGTGACAGACAGAATCTGCAGACTTCGCCATCTTCATGCCAACTGCTCACAAAGTTCTGCAGATCTCTGTGAGTAGAGCTTCCCTCAGTGATGTGTGTTTCTCTCATTGTGACCCTTGGCTCCCGGCAGCACAATGCATTAACAGGAGCCACACGGCGAGCAAATAGAACCATCTTCATTTAACCTTTTTAAATTCTTCTTCAAAGTGCTTGAGTGAGATTGGAACAATCAGAACCAGAATCAGGTTTAATATCACCAGCGTGTGTTGTGAAATTTGTTGACTTTGCTGCAGCAGTACAATGTAATACATAATAGAAAAAAACCTGAATTACTGTAAGTGTATTAAATTGTTACATTAAGTAGTGCAAAAATAATAAAAATTACGTAGTGAGGTGGTGTTCACTGGTTCAATGTCCGTTCAGAGATCAGATGGCAGAGGGGAAGAAGCTTTTCCTGAATCGTTGAATGTGTGCCTTCAGGCTCTTGTACCTCCTCCCTGATGGTAGCAGTGAGACGTGGGCATCTTCTGGGTGATGGGGGTCCTTCATGATGGATGCCGCCTTTTTAAGGCATCGCTCCTTGAAGATGTCCTGGATGCTGCAGAGGCTAGTGCTCATGATGGAGCTGACTGAGTTTACAACTCTCTGCAGCTTACTTTGCTTCTGTGTAGTAGAACCACCACCCACCCACATACCTGATGGTGATGCAACCAGTTAGAATCCTCTCAACGGCATATCTGTAGAAATTTGCAAGAGTCTTTGGTGACATACCACATCTCCTACAACTCCTAATGAAATATAGCCACTGCCTTGCCTTCTTTGTAATTGCATCGATATGTTGGGTCCAGGATAGATATTCAGAGAGGTCGACACCCAGGAACTGGAGACTGCTCACCCTTTCCACTTCTGATCCCTCAATGTCATCTTACCTTTTCTGAAGTGCACAATCAGTTCTTTTCTCCTGCGAGTGAAGCTGAAGCTGACATGCCAGTGTGATTTTAAACTCCTTTATATTTTGAAATACAAAAGAGAATCACAGTCATTTGAACAGATTTAGTTATTTAGCATCAGCATGTTTGTTTGGCAGTAATTAGTGTTTTTAATCACTTTAAAATCTCACCTTGTCCCCAACAAAATGTAATGTTTACAGTAAACACTGCTTTGTAAATAAGATTCAGATTTATTTATCGAATGTTCATTGAAACGTGCGGCGAAATGCCTCATTTGTATTAACCACCAACACAACCTAGGGGGCACCTGCAAGTGTCACCACACTTTCTGGCACAAACATAGCATGTCCACAAAATACATCTACAAATGGTACCCATGGTTTTCATTGGAAGAGGCTGAATCAGTGGTAATTTTGGAATTAATCTATACATGCCGGGAGTTCCAGAGTTCCATGTGGCAGTGACCGTAAGGTGTAGGAACAGAACTAGGCCGTTCAGCGCATCATGTCTGATTTATTATCTCTCTCAACCCCATTCTTCTGCCGTCTCCCCATAATTTTGATGCCCTTTCTAATCAAGAAACTCTAACTGTGGAACTTGTTGCCACAGTTGATAATGGAGGCCAAGTCATAGGGTGTATTTAAGGCTGAGGTTGATAGAGTCTTGATTAGCCAGGGCACGAAGGTCATGGGTTAAGGGTGAAAGGGGAACATGAGGGGAAACTTCATTCAAATGGTCATGAGAGTGTGAAATGAGCTGCCAGCACAAGTGGTGCGTGCGAGCTGAATTTCAACATTTAAGAGAAGTTTGGATGGGTACAGTACATGGATAATAGGGGCATGAAGGGCAATGGTCCCAGTGCAGGTAGATGGGAGTAGGCAGGTTAAATGGTTCAGCATGTACTACATAGGCCAAAGGACCTGTTGTGTGCTCTGCATCTCTATGATTCCATGAAGGGTTATGGGGAGAAGGAAGATATTGGGGCTGAGTGGGAAATGGATCAGCCAAGATGAAATGGTGGAGCAAACTCGATGGGCCATATGGCCTAATTCTGCTCCTATGCCTTATGGTTTTACGGCCCAATCTCTAATGCCCTCCTGTGAATATTCATCCAGATTGCAGGCCAGCATCTCCAGAGTAGTCTGGCACAGCTGCGAAGCACAGTTAGAGAGGGGCATTGAATGGATCTCTCGACCTACCAGAGATGCTGCTTGAAATGTGTTCCTCCTGCAGCTTCAATGCAAAACAAAAGCTTTGATTGATGTACTTTGATTCACCTTTGAAATGGTAAATGTCATTGTTCTGAGCCTGTGTGCCTGTAAACAATGAGCAGGTGTCCTCGATTCGATTGTGTTGAATATATAAGCCACTCGGTACCAGCAAATAGGACTGGAAATTACTTTGTTTCTGACCTTTAAGAGACAGCAGTGAAAATGTGAAATAGTTCATTTTATTTCTTAGATGCATTAGATGCATGGGGCGTATGGTACAGCACAGGAACAGGACATTCAGCCAATGATATCCATGTGCCCGTGAAGACAATTTAAACTGTTCATCTGCTTGCACGTCAAAGTTCAAAATAACTTTATTATCAAAGTACGTTATGTCACCATACACCGCCCTAAGATATGTTTTCTTGCAGGCATTCACAGTAGGACAAAGAAATGCAATAGAGAAAAGCTACACACAGAAAACACTGATAAATAGCCAATGTGCAAAAGATAATCTGTGCAAATACAAATAAATAAATAGATAGATTAAAAATTAATTAGTAGTAAGAGCATGAGCTGGAGAGAGAGAGAGAGATAAAAACAAGAACAGTCACGATGGGAAACAATTTCTTCCCTCAGGCCATTAGGCTTCTGAACTTCCTGCCATATCGCATTCAAAATGTGACCGGTTAATCTGTTCTGTACCTTACAATATTTAATTTACACACTTTTAGGTTGTTTATGTATATGTAATCTATCTGTAGGTTTCATCCATAATTTCATAAGTATTGTATGTCATGTGTACTACAGTCCTTTACATCCTGGTTCAGAGAAGCATTGTCTCATTTGACAGTATATATGTATGTAGCTAAATGACAAAAAACTTGACCTTTTGGTATCATCAAGGAGATGTGTTGGTGACCAAAACAGTTTTCCTGTGCTCCAAATCCCTCTCAGAGTTTAACATCTAATCCCTGGGGCACTAACTCGAGAGAGACCGATGGGAGCTCCCACCAAAGACCCAGCAATTGAGGTGTGGGATTGAATTGTGGGGTGCAGGAGGGGTTCCTGCAGGGTGGGACCTCCCTCACCAGAACAACCAGCTCACTCCTCACAGGAGCATCCACCTCACGATCACCGCTGGCATCCACTGCATCTGACTGCCTGAAGTGACCACTGGGAGTGACCGGCTGGAATAAACACTCCAACTGACCCTCATCAATCTGTTTGTTCTCAGTCAGTCTCAGGCTGGCTGGAGACTTGTCTCACCTCCCCGCTCACTCCTGGCCTAAACCGCTGGTGATGACAGTTCCACTCTCTGTTTTACAATAACAAAGAGTGGCCATCCACCGCCAATCAGCAATGACACGGTGACTCAGGGAGTGGAGTAGATGTGTGGAGATGAGGTTGTTTATTATGTGTAATCTATCTATAGGCTTCATCCTTACTTTTGTATGTTATGTGTACTACCATATTTTACACTCTGCTTTGGAAAAACATTGTCTTATTTGATGGTATAAATGTAATTAGTTAAATGACAATAAATGACTTTAGTCCATATCCCTCTATTCCCTGCTTATTTATGCCTTTGTCTAAATGCCTCTTTAGCATTGCTATCATATCTGTTGCCAGTTTGTTCCAGGGACCCACCACTCTGTGTGGAAAACTTGCCGTGCACACTACTGTCAAAGTCTTGGGCACATAATTATAGCTAGGCTGCCAAAGACTTTAGCACAGTGCTGTATTTGTCAAAATGGAGTGGAGAGTGAGTTGGTAAATCTGTCAGGAACAAAGAATGGCGAGGGTGGAGTGCTGGGGGAGGGGTGTAGGACAGGTGGCACAGAAGGAGTGCCAGGGGCGAGGGGTGGGTAGCGTAGGTGCTTCACACCCAGTCCTGAGGCACCAGGCAAGGTCATTTGATTCCAAACAAATGGTTTATTAATCATTACAGAATGTCTCTCTGGTTCTCCCCACTCCCTCCCCTCTCCCTTCCCCTTTTCCCAACCATGATTCCCCTCTCCCTGACCCCTTCCCACTCCCAGTCCAGATAGTTCCCTATCAGAATCAGGTTTATCGTCTTTTTTGTTTTTGTTTTTGTTTTTGTGACAGTAGTACAGAGCAATACATATAATTACTACAGTACTGTGCAAAAGTCTTAGGCACCTTGGCTATATACTGCATATGTGCTTAAGACTTTTGCACAGTATTGTATGTTGGTATGAAGACCAGCACAACATTGTGGGCTGAATAATCTGTCCAGTACTGTAAACCATAAAGCTGTAGTATTCTATGTCTCTCTACCCTACCTATGTCTTTCATAATGTTATACACTTTCACTCCGGAGAAAACAGACCCGGCCTACCTTTCTCTCATAATAACTTGGGCCCTCCACTCGAGGATGAGGAAGTATTTATATTCTAACCATCAGCTGCATAACCTTTCTGAAACAGAGGCTTTCCACATCAGTAAACTGTTCTGCATTCAGAGCGAAGTCGACTTTGTTCAGTTTATTGAGCTTGCCGAGCTCTGAATTCATTGCTGCTTCAGTGTTGCGAGGTGGTTTAGCTGTCTTTGCCACTGAAGGTAATGTAGTGACTATTGTGTGACCTGGAAGGGGCAGGGGTTCTGCATTTGCCCTGCCTTTAGACCTGGAGCCGTCAGAGTGTGCTGGCCTGGCTGAGTGGAAATGTCACCGGGCCTGTAGGTTCGATTGGTAGGCTGCTCACAGCTGTGAGCTGCTACTGCACAGCGTGGCGGCAGAACGTCTGCTGGTCTTAGCTCAATAAATCTTTAATTTTCCATCAAGAAAAGAACATGCACACGGTGAACTATTGACTTCTCCCTTCATATTTTATAAATTAACAAAAATCAACGTTTTTGCTTTCATGTAATTCCTTGAGAAATAATCAGAGGCGTAGGAAAGCTAGAAAACTGATTCCGAAGGGTGGGTTCGGGGGCAGTGTTTCCCCAGGGCGAGGTGCCTGCAATCAGGGGTCACAGACGCACAATAACAGGTCAGCTGTATGGGACACAGACAAGGAGAAAGCTCAAAGTAAATTTATTATCAAAATACATATTCCCACCCCTGAGATTCAGCTCCTTGCAGGCATACTCAATACATTCAATAACCATAATAGAATCAATAAAAGACCGCACCAGTGGCGTGAACAACTAGTGTGCAAAAGACAACGAGATGTGAAAATACAGAAGAAAGAGAAAAAAGAAATAATAATATTAATAATAAATAAATAAGCAATAACTATTGAGAACACGAGATGGAGTCCTTGAAAGTGAGTCCATAGGTGGTGGGAACAGTTTACTGATGGGGAGAGTGAAGTTATCCCCTCTGGTTCAGGAGCCTGATGGTTGAGGGGGAATAACTATTCCTGAACCTGGTGGTGTGAGTCCTGGGGCTCCTGTACCTTCTTCCTGGTGGCAGCAGCAGGAAGAGGGGATGATTTGGACGGAGGAGATTCTTGATGATAGATGCTGCTTTCCTGCGATAACGCTCTATGTAAATTTGCCTAATGATGGGGAAGGTTATACCCCTGATGGACTGGATCATATCCACTGATTTGCCATTCAAGGGCATTGGTGTTTCCATACCAGGCCATGATGCAGTTGGTCACTATACTCTCCACTACGCATCTATAGAGGCTTGTCAAGGTTTTAGATGTCATGTCGAATCTCCACAGATGCCTAAGGAAGTACAGGCACTGCTGTGCTTTCTTTATAATTGCACTTAACGTGTCTTGTTTATATTGTTATTGCTTAACCTCAATGCACCGTGTAATGATCTAATCTGAATGAACAGTATGCAAGACAGGGTTTTCACTGTATCTCGGTAATGTGACACTAGTAAACCAAGAAAATGATGAAATACCCAGTAACTCGGGAGAAGAAAGCTGAGACTAACTTGTCATGATATGAAGTGCTCTGATCAGCACGTGGGAGGGAACCTGGTTTTATGGACATTTATCGCATGAAGTACGTGTGCATTTGGGTTGAGTGTATGTGCAACCTGGTGACATTACCGACAGAAATTGGCACAGTGCAGGCTCTGACGGTTCCGCTGCTGGTAGCTCTGGAAACCGGTGGGTGGTACATGGTCACAGGCAGTGAATCTCACACTGAGCCACCGCCTCAGCTGTGTTGTAGTATTGGAACACCACAACACACTACAGGCCCTTTGGCCCACAATGTTCTGCCGACCCCTTAAGATCAATCTAACCCTTCCCACATAGCCCTCCATTTTTCCATCAGCCATGTGCCTCTGTAAATACCTCTCATGTATCTGCCTCTACCACCACCCATGGCATATCTCTGACATCTCCTTTATACTTTCCTCCAATCATTTTAAAATTACGCCCATCATATGTGCAATGTTCACCGTCTCTGGCTATGTACTTGATCTGCAGTATGTCTCTTATCATCTTGTACATCTCTACCAAGTCACCTCTCATCCTCCCTCACTCCAAGGTGAAAAACCCTAGCTTGCTCAACCTATCGTCATGACATGTTCTCTGATCCAGGCAGCATCCTGTAATTCTCCTCTCAACCCTTTCTAAAGCTTCCACATCCTTCTTATAATGAGGTGACCAGAACTGAACACAATACTCCAAGTGTGGTTTAAACAGGCAGCTCCGACATTACCTCGTGGCTCTTGAACTCAAGCCCCTTGACTAATGAAGGCCAACACCTTCTCAGCCATCCTATCAACCTGTGTGGCAACTGCGAGGGATCTCTCAAAGACTGATCTCTACTGCCCGCAGAGGCAGCAGCTCAGACTCCCATCCCCCTGCCCACACAGACCTATCCTTTACATTGTCCACCCATTCTTCGAAGAGACGAACAGGCCACTGAATAAATAAGACCAAGTATATTGCTTGTCAAGAAAAAAGATGTTTCTTTACTCCTGTGTACTTTCCGTACTGTTCTACATTCTGTGTTCCTGAGAATGGAATGAAACAGCTTCACTATTCCTGTAATCATCAAATAAATGCAAATTTTCTATTGGTCATACTTCCATTACAGTGTTCCTTGATACAAGTGACCCCAGTGTCTGATTCATAATTTATAAATAATTTGCTTGTGAGGTTTATTTTTACAGCGTCACAATATAATGGCAGTTTTCATTAGCTCCTCATTACACAGCCCCTTTCATGACAATGTGTCCTGCTCCGGCTCCAGGGGCCGTTAATCTGTCAACACGAGGGTTTACGAGACTCGGCATTGAGACAAAGGGTCTGAATGGGATGCGTAAATGTCAGAAGAGTAAATCACCAACTCCCGAATCAGGAGTTTGCTGACACAACAGTCTGGAATCTATTGTTCTACAGTCCCGGCTTGGTGTTTAAAAGCCACTTTGTTATCAGTAGTGTTGGTGTTCCTGCACTTATCCCGGTGACTACATGGTAATCATGCACTTATTGCAAAATAAAATTACTTCTCATTTCAGTAAGTATGTGTGTATTCAATTAAAGCAACCTGGTGGAGTCTGAAATTACTCTGACACCACTTGGGACTGGGAATTATTCACATGCCTGTTCAAAGCCTTGGCTTTCTTTGAGTCAGTTGGTGTGCTAGCCGAAAGGACATTCTCTTTCAGTGTTTAAATACTCGGCAATGCCAGAGTTACAGTCACACAAGCCCTTTGCTCCCAACAGGTCGATGCACACTAAGATGCCCCATCCAAGCTAGCCCCCTATGTCAGCCCATAACTCACTAAATCTTTCCAGCTCATGTCCCCTGTCCAACTGTCTTTAATTGTTGTTGATGTACCTGTCCCAATTGCTTCCTCTGGCAGCTCATTCCACATTTGCCCCTCAGATTGCTCAAATCTTTCCTGCCCTGCCTCAGGCTGAAGGAGACTGTCTCAGAGAGGGGGATTATAGAAATGCATGGGCTGGGACGAAGCAGAGACAGTGGTCATGGTGGGGGTTCAGGAAGACTGAGCAGGAGACAACTGTGGGCTGCTCCTCTCCTCTCCTCACAATGATCAAAGCTCATCTTTGGCCTCAGTGCCACGCTCCTGGAGAACCCCCTGTCCCTCGATTGGCTCAATGTTTGAAAGCCCACCGTGTGTACTCAGTGACTGATCCTCTACAGCCCTCTCAGGTTCGAAGGTTCATCTATTATCTCGTCTCCAGATAGCCATGAAACAAAGGAAAAACATGAAATTTGTTCAGAGACAAACATCAAACCCAACACCCCCCGCACAAAAAAAGAACGACATCCCGATCAACAGCCCCCAACACCCCATACACCCCACACAAAACAGAACAGGAACATCAACCCCCATAAACAACCCCACCCCGCACATAAACACTAACAGAACGCCAACCCACAAACACCTTCCCCTCGCACAACAAAACAGAACAGAAACTAAAACATAGAATATAAAAACCATAAATCTGAAAAAGTCCATAGTCCATAAACACAATAGACCAATCCAGAAACGCAGAAACATAATACCGCCATTCATTGAAAGAGAGGGACACCACACGAGCGCAGAGGCCTACCCGTCTACTACAGTGATAGACTGCTCCTTCTCTGGGAGTGATCACAAGGAAGGCATTCGGCCCGGAACACTTTACTTCACCAAACAATTGATACTAGAGCGTACAATCATCATAGCGATATTTGATTCTGTGCTTCGCGCTCCCTGAAGTACAAATTGAAGTAAATGTAATAAAAATTTAAATTATAAATCATAATTAGAAAATAGAAAAGGGAAAGTAAGGTAGTGCAAGTCAGGTCCGGATATCTGGAAGGTACGGCCCAGATCCGGGTCAGGATCCGTTCAGCAGTCTTATCACAGTTGGAAAGAAGCTGTTCCCAAATCTGGCCGTACGAATCTTCATGCTCCTGAACCTTCTCCTGGAGGGAAGAGGGACAAAAAGTGTGTTGGCTGGGTGGGTCGTGTCCTTGATTATCCTGGCAGCACTGCTCTGACAGCATGCGGTGTAAAGTGAGTCCAAGGATGGAAGATTGGTTTGTGTGATGTGCTGGGCTATGTTCACGATCTTCTGCAGCTTCTTCTGGTCTTGGACAGGACAACTTCCATACCAGGTTGTGATGCACCCTAGAAGAATGCTTTCTACGGTGCATCTATAAAAATTAGTGAGGGTTTTAGGGGACAGGGCAAATTTCTTCAGCTTTCTCAGGAAGTAAAGGCACTGGTGGGCCTTCTTGGCAGTGAACTCTGCTTGGTTAGACCAAGTCAGGTCATTTGTGATATTTACCCCAAGGAGCTTAAAGCTTTCGACCTGTTCCACCTGCGCACCACCAATGTAGATAGGGTTGTGCGGTCCGCTACTCCTTCTGAAGTCAACAACCAATTCCTTCGTCTTGCTGATGTTGAGGGATAGGTTATTGTCTTCACACCATGCCACCAGGTTCTTAATTTCCTCTCTGTACTCAGTCTCATCATTACCAAGATACGGCCTACAATTGTGGTGTCATCAGCAAACTTATATATAAACTCACCCGCCTTCGGCTTTCAGCTCGATGTCTCAATCTTCCTTGATGTTTTAATCAGCAATTAATGGACATTTTAACCAGTGAAATGGAGTCAAACATCAGTTCACACCGTATCCTGACGTTTCTTCCCATTGAGGCTGTCCGAGTACATGCTTGCTTCCCAGAATCTTCAGCTAGATCACTCAAACGATCTCCAAACTGTAAATCACGGGTTATAACCGTCCCAGAAACACATCTCAGATGAAAAGCAGAAGTAAAAATGACATTGTTGTAAGCCGGAAGACATTGTATGTTGGCGTTGTTATGATACCAGCCCCCTCCTTCCGGAGAATCGCAAGATCGCTATTAATTCGGGTCTTGGACCCAGGAAATGAGAGACAATGCAACGGATTTGACCATTGTTCTTAGAGACACCTGTGTGAATTGTGACTCTATACTACGTGCCAGCTATCAGGGACATGGACACCCTCGGGCAATGTGGGGTGGGGATTGTATCACCCTACTTTGATTGCCATCTACAACTCTGCAAGTCAAGATAAAATGTGGACTGCAGGAGGCAGTACCCCAGCGACGCACCAGAAGGAGACACCATCGCTCATTGCTCCTGTGAGGACAGGAAGCCGTTCGGGAGCCACGTGTGATTCGGTTCCCCTAACCTGGGGAACGAGTGGCTGATAAACTCGAAAAGGACTTCGAACTGACAACGGGGAACCCACGTTTCTGATTCAACGATTTGAGTCCAAAAGGCTGGCAAGTTTATTTTCTCTCTCCAACACGTGAGACGCAGCGGTCCCCAAAAGGCTAAAAGCCTGCATGAACTCCAGAGACTTTGATATTTCCATCGGACAATAGTTTTACCCCTAGACAAACGATAGAGCTACTTCTTATTGTTGATTATTACTATACCCGCGCTTTAGATTGAGTAGTGACGACGTATGTTATCTGAATGTTTGTATTAACCTTACTTTTGTGCCCCTTTATAAATAAAAACGTTTAAAAATAGTACCATCAGATTTCAGCGGACCTCTCTATCTTTGCTGGTAAGTGACCCAGTTATGGGGTTCATAACAGCGTCACCTTGTAGTGAATTCTAAAGGAACTCGCGCCCAGGCGACCCAGCTAGGGTTGATCAGGCCCTGCCTGTGTTTTCCCCATGGACCAAGATATGAAAGGCGTGCCACTTTGAGGGTAGAGAATTCAACTCCTCCCTGGGGATGATGAGTCTGGGTGGTTTGTGAAAGGGGGATTTCCTCCCCCACACACCTTGCCCTCCGGTCCACTTCCTTCACCCACCTTACAGCCTTATTCCCGAAGTGCCCCCACAGGTCATTCCTGCAGGTACACAACACTGGGGGAGGTGAGTGTGTTGGGAACACTGCCATTCCCAAACAAATTCTAAAAGCAGTTAACCTCCTACAGCTGGAAAGGAAGTTATTCCCGGTGTTTTCCTTAGATTCCCTATTCCAGCAGCAGTGAGTGCTCTTGGATAGTCATTCTGAATTGTACAGAACTCCAGACTTGGATGCATTTATTTGAGGAAACTGTAAGTACTCACACACTGTTGATTGGTGGTAAAGAGGGTTGGATGGTGGTTTGCAACTATAAAGATTAGCTTCATTTGTCACATTGCACGCAGTGAACTGTGTCGTTTGCACCGGTCCGAATATGTGCTGAGGGCAGCCCGCGAGTGTCACCACACCTCCGGCACCAACACCGCATACCAACAACTATCTAACCCTGGATTGTGGGAGAAAACCCGACTGCCCAGCGGGAACTCATGTGTTCGCTTCCCATTCGAACACAATGCATATTTTAAAAAAATCAGGACTTGCTGGTTTTTAATGTAGAAATAAGTATTTGAATCTTGAGCTGGAGTTCAGTTCCAGATGATAGTTTGAAGAGTGAGGGAGGTACAAGAGGTTTCTTGTTTTCCATATCGGAGCAGGTGGTGAATGTATAATTTGTTAGATGACAGAATGTTACAGTACTCTGCTAAGACTTAAAGTGAAGCCCGAGCAGCTGTCCCTGAACCTCGATGGTTCATGCAGAATGAATTAGTGGGAAGGAGCCAAGGCTGGTTGGATTTGAGCTCTGTTAGAACTCCACAGAATTCCCTGCGGGCCCAGAGGACGTGAGGGAGTCAGCACTGGAGGAGAATCCCTGCTGAAGAGCCTCATATTAAAAACAGGAACAGTAACTCTAGCCGTCTGCACTGAAAGGAAGGTCAATGCACGGTCACCATTAACCATTTATGTTCTTCCACCAAGCAGATGAAGTCTATCTCCCCTTTTAAAGTGAAGCATTGAGCATGTGGGAGCTGATCTTCATAGCGCCTGGAAGTCAACTATGTAGTTTGGCTCTGAAGTTCATTTTCATAGTTGATACCGAAGGTCTCGTAACTTTCAGATACAGATTCAGGGCTATGGAAACATACAGTGAAATGCGTTGTTTGCTTTAACCACCAACACAACCTCAGGATCAGCTGTGGGCAGCCCACAGGTGTTGCCACACATTCCAGCACCAACACGGGATGCCGACTACATTGTTAAGCAGAATGACACAGAGCACAACAAGCAACAAGACAACAACAGCAACACAAACCACTTTCCTCCCTCCCAACCACCTGTACAAATGGATAGTCCTCCAACTTCAACTCCAGAACAGGTCTCCAACTCGAGGACAGGCCTCCAACTCCAGAACAGGCCTCCAAATCCAGGACAGGCCTCCAACTCCAGAACAGGCCTCCAAATTCAGGACAGGCCTTCAACTGCAGGATAGGCCTCCAGTCTCTCGACTGCCAGACTCCCGATCGACCTATGGACTCCGGTCTTCAGTATCGATTTCTGTGCAGCTAATGGTGGGACCCCGAACTCCAGGCTCGCAGACTGACTGAACCTTGCGCCTTCTGCTTACTCAGACATCAGATCCCGGAACCCATTAACCTGGAACAGCTCAACATCCATGAATGTCTTTTGTAACCCATCCTTATCACGTCTGTTGTTTTCTATTTATGTACCTGGAGGCAGTAGAGGGCTAGTGAGTACAAAGACCAAGAAAGGGAAGAGAGACTGCCCCAGATGAAATCAGAGCTCCCTTCCAAGAGTGGTGAGTTCATTGCTGCTAATTTGTTAGCAATGAGAGGACAACAAACCATTGTGATTTTCCATGTGTCCTGTGTCCATGGAGCATCTGGTGATGGAGGAGTTTGTCAGCACACTGGCCTCCCTCTGAACCATCTGACCTTGCTGACATAGCAAACGCTTCTTCCAAAAAGCTTCATGACGTCCATCTTTCTAAAGCAGGCAGGCCAGTCCCTCCGGAGAGTGTCCATTTCCTGCTCTCACTGGGCCTCTTGTTGTTTCCCCTCAACCATCAGGCTCTTGAACCAGACAGAAAAACTTCATTCAAGTTCACTCACCCCATCACTGAACTGTTCCCATAACTTGTGGGTTTCATCTCATGTTCTTCATATTTATTGCTTATTCATTTATCATTATTATTATTATTTCGGGCAGGTGGGGCTCGTCAGCCTCGGACGGCAGCCCGACTAGGAGAAGGGGGAACTCTGATTTTAAACCTCTGCTGCCTTGTGGCCATACCCACCCCTGGGAAAGGGTTCAGGAGTAAACCCTAAGGAAGAAATCTGGAGCCAGGGTCCCTAAGGCACTTTGATGTTGTTTACAACTTCACTCTGACAACCTCTGTGACGACACTGGTGTCAAGCTGTATCAGCGCTTGCCCTTCCCTTGGACTACATCAGTGACGTGGAGAGCGGAACCCGCTGTATGGGCAACAGCCGGTTCTTCAAATCTCCCCACCCAGGCTTGTGCCCTGGAGAGGACACGGTCCACCAGAGTCACAAACCCATGGTCCCCTGGGATCGACGGCTGCCGATGATGATGATTATTATAATTCTTCCTTTTTGTATTTACACACTGTTTGTACACCCAGATGGTGTAATCTTTCATTGATTCTATCATGGTCATTGGATTTATTGAGTATGTTCTCAGGAAAATGAATCTCAGGGTTGTATAGGGTAACATATATGTACTTTGATGATAAATATACTTTGAACATGAACTTAGTATAAACGTTGAGCTGACCTACCTATGTTCTCCCTCCCTACCTGCCATCTAAACTCCGCCTACCTCTGCAGCTGGCTGGTGGAATTGTTTAACACAGCCAGGAAACTTCCAGAATCTGCCTGGTTTATGGTTGTCAGAGCAGAAATGTGCCTGGTTCACAATTGTCTCCTGAGCCGGCTCTTTTATAGGTTGTCCTTCAGGTTGTTGCTAGGGTGTAAGTTCAGCAGTCACCATGGCAACTACCAATTTAAAGGTGCTTAAAACTGAGATTTCATTGCAGTAACCTTGTGCATAATTGATAATCTAACAAATTGCTGAAGTATCTTTGGCCTGCCAGACTGTGACTGTTTATATAAAATTATCTTTTACAAGGAAAGTCTGGTTCTGCTTAAAAACCTTGGAAAAGGGTCGCCCGGGGGAGGAGAGATATTTCAGTGGGAAGCGTGTGATGTTTATGGTGATGATTATAACGATATCATTTCCCCAGTGACGGATTTCAGATGAACTCTTCGCCTACAGTGATGCACATTAACATCTCCAAAGCTGAGATTATTTATTTTGTAATACAGAATGCATGAAAGGGAACGGATTCTATCAATATTATAACCTTTCACCTCAGGCGTGTACTGTTATTGCTGCTCTAGTGTTTCTCCTGGTGAGAGACTTTATATGTAAGTGGCATCTGTGTGTGATATGGTATATTAAATAGCACATGTGTCTGTGTATTGTTGTGCTTGTGTACCCATGCATGTGTGTGTGCATTTATACATATGTGAATATGTGCATGTATGTGTGCTTACATGCTTCTGTATATGTGTGCAATTATGTGTACGAGCATGTGCCTATATGCATAACCATGTGAATGTGTGTGTGTGTGTGTGTATGTGGATGTGTGTGAGTGTGAATACCCTGAGAACCAGGACCTTCAACCCAGAAACGTTCCCACTTGTAATATTAAATATTCCAGTCCCCTTGTCAGTGGTCCTGTTGGGGCTGAGGGAAGAGATTGATAGTTAGTCTCAGAAAGCTCTGTTCTGTGATGGATGATGCTGGCAATTGCAAGCAATTACATTGTAAAGTCCTTGCTGTTTAAAAAAATGATTTTTCTTCCTTCTCGGAGTGTGTGTTGCTGCTTCATGTTTTGCCGCTTATTGGAATTGTTGCTTGCTGCTGTGAATGAGGAGGGTTTACAAACTCCTGCCTCTTCCTCAACAAGCCTGGCACTTCCATCGCCCTTCTGCGGGTTCCTGTCGCCCTGATATAGTCACCGAGAAATTACACCCAAATAGGAGAACTCAATCCTTGTAATGAAAACATCAACCTCTAGAATGTAATTAATTATTTAGAGACTCTTGCAGGGAACTATGCATGATTGATAAAACAATACTAAAGTATTTCCCATTTAGTTCAGTGTGTGACTTCTAAAGTATCAGCTGCTGATAGATTTTATTTGGTAATTTTATATTCCATCCATAGACTGTGATACACAATACTCCGCATGTCTAATCCCTGGAGCACTAAACTGGCTTTTCAACTCTTGAATTCTCCACGCTGACTGAAATGTTTGAACTGACTTTAAAATGTTGAATGTTTCCTTCTGAGGGGCCAAAAATGTTTTTAAATAGTCGGCTTTGGAGACGCTCAGTGTCAGAGTCAGTGCCCCTCCGATTCTTTCCTCTGGGTATGTTGGCTGTTTCTTGATGTGGAAGATATAGTGTGGCTCACAGTGAATACGCTGTGCAGGGCCAGTACAGTGCCCAGTAACGATACAGTACAACAGGTAGTGCCAAAATACCCATACAACCCGCAGCATGCAGGGCCAGTACAGTGCATGGTGTCAGCATAGCATGCAGCTTCTGTACACAGGGTGCCAATACAGTCTGCAGCTTCAGGTTCTGTGCATAGCGCACAGGACATTGTATAGTGTCAACAGCGCGCAGTGTCGGTACAGTACACAGTACATTGTGCAGTGTCGGTACAGTACACAGGACATTGTGCAGTGTCGGTACAGTACACAGTACATTGCGCAGTGTCAGTACAGTACACAGGACATTGCGCAGTGTCGGTACAGTACACAGGACATTACGCAGTGTCGGTACAGTACACAGTACATTGTGCAGTGTCGGTACAGTACACAGTACATTGCGCAGTGTCAGTATAGTACACAGTACATTGTGCAGTGTCGGTACAGTACACAGGACATTACGCAGTGTCAGTACAGTACACAGTACATTGTGCAGTACATTGCGCAGTGTCAGTACAGTACATTGTGCAGTGTCGGTACAGTACACAGTACATTGCGCAGTGTCGGTACAGTACACAGGACATTGTGCAGTGTCAGTACAGTACATAATGTCAACACACCTCTCATCCTCCTTCACTGTGCAAACTATCTTCATAAGACATGCTGTCTGTACATATGCTCCCTCTATATATTCTGTATATGTCTTGAAATTTGTGGTTTAGTGCGAGACCTAAGTTTACTATAAGTTGCAATAAATAAACAGTGGTAGTGTTCATGGCAAATCTAATGGCAGAGGGGAAGAAGCTGTTCCTGAATTCTTGAGTGTGTGCCTTCAGGCTCCTGTATCTCCTCCCTGATGGTAGCAATGAGAAGAGGGCACGTCCCAGATGGTGAGGGCAATGCTTGTTTTTTCTTACCAGAGAATGTGATAGTTGCTGATGTTGTGACCTGCTTGCTGGTGCAGTGAAGTACGAAGGCTTCTTGTAGCCAAGTGATGCCTCAAAAAGACAGCATCCGTCATTACGGACCCCCATCACCCAGGACACACCCTCTTCTCATTGCTGCCATCAGGGAGGGGGTACAGGAGCCTGAAGGCACACACTCAGCGATTCAGGAACAGCTTCTTCCCCTCTGCCATCAGGGAGGGGGTACAGGAGCCTGAAGGCACACACTCAGCGATTCAGGAACAGCTTCTTCCCCTCTGCCATCAGGGAGGAGGTACAGGAGCCTGAAGACACACACTCAGTGTTTTATGAACAACTCCTTCTCCCCTCTGCCATCTGATATCTGAATGAACAATGAGTCTCTAACACTACCACTCTACTCTTTTTGCAGTATTTGTTTAATTTAATTATAGATATAGATAGCTGGCTAGCTAGATACGCACACACACATTATATTTATTTCTTATTCAAATTAGCTGTGGAAAACAGTACATAGTCAACATTTCAGGAGTCCTGATGAAGGGTCAGGGAAGGAGTGTTGACTGTACTCTTTTCCAAAAATGCTGTCTGACCTGCTGAGTTCCTCCAGCGTCTTATATTTGTTGCTCTGGAGTTCCAGCATCTGCAGATTTTCTTGTGTTTATCTCTCTTATTGTAATTTATACTTTCTCCGTTACACATTGCAATGTATTGCTGCCGCACAACAAATTTCACAACATATGCCAGTGGTATTAAACGTGATTCTGATTCGGAGCATGTGACTGAGCCAGATTGTCTGTATCATTCCCCGTTACTGAACATCATGGCACGGGCTGGTTGTCAGGGGTATCCTTGTTCCCGAAGCCCAGGGGAATGCGCTGAGTGGACGTGGAATGTGAATCGCGCGTATGGCTGCGGCAACCCCGTGCTCACTTTTCCACAGAAGTCTGACAGCTCTGGAGCATCTGTCTGCATCGTTAACTGAGCAGTGTGAAAGTACCCATTGTAGGCGGACACTGGCCCATTGAGAGAGAGCCAGAGCAGCTGCACACTGTCCAGCTCCTCTTGGGCCGTCTTAACGTAGCGTGCCGCAGTTGTTCGAGGCAGGTGCAGGAGGCTCTCTGCGAAAGCGGTTGTCTGTGAAGAATTCTCTGAGGGACGCTGTATTTTGTCTGCCTCCTTTTCTTGTTTATATAATTAAGAAATGATTGGAATGTAGTTTAAAGTGAATATCACAACACAGTGCACTGCTTGTTGAACAAATGCCAAAACTCTCATACGTTCTGCACTGGCACGTGCATACTCCTGTTCACTCACATGTGCACGCACACGTATGATCTTGTGCACACACATGTATGGTCTTGTATACACACACTTGTGTGCACCAGACACATCCAGTCTTTAATGCTTTCCTGCTCTCCGCCAGCACTCCCACCACCACACATTTCATGATTCCAGAATCAGATTTATCTCTCACATGTTCGTTGAAACATACAGTGAAATGTGTCATTTGTGTTAACAACCAACACAGCCCGCAAGTGCCACCACACATTGACGTGCCAGTGCAGCATGCCCACGATGCTTGGCAGAGCAAGCCCCCAAAGTGTAACAAAATAGGAACAACAAGTAAACAAGCCTCGTTCCTCCCTTCCACTCACACCCACTCACAACCATCCAACCCCAGGATGGGGCATTCAACCCAGAGCTTTCAGCAGATTTGGATTCAGACCCACAGGCATCAGGCCTTCGACTTCTCCAGAGCTCGACTCCATCCTTAACGTTCAACTTTCTTGTTGATGGAAAATGCCCCCATCCATGAACGTCCTTTATGTCTTCAACGGGGAACATGAGTGGGACCTTCTTCAGTCAGAGGGTGTGGAGAGTGTATAAGTGGAGGATGTGGGTTAGTTTTCCACACTTGAGGTACATGGATGGGAGGGGTATGGAGGGCTATGTTCCAGGTACAGATCGATTGGACTAGGCAGATTAATATTTCAGCATGGACTAGATGGGCCGAAGGGACTGATTCTGTACTGTAGTGTTCTATGATTCTGTGACTCTCAGGAACAATGTAGCCTGAGGAGAGTTTTGGTAGAGGTTTTTAAGATTATGAGAGGCATAGATAGAGTAGACAGGGAGTATATTTTTCCCAGGGTTGAAATGTCTAATACCAGGCAGGAGGGATTAGTTTCGCTAGCCAATTGATTCCTAAATTAATTAGTTTGGCACAACTTTGCGGGCCAAAGGGCCTCTTGCTGAGCTGTTCTGGTCTATGTTCGATGTTCTAATCTATCGTTTCTGTTGCCCATTGTTATTTACAAACTCTGCCTTGATGGTTTGGTTATCAGAATCAGGTTTACTATCACTGGCATTGTTGTTAAATTTGTGGCAACAGTACAATGTAACACTTTACTTTATTGTTACCAAACTATTGATACTAGAGCGTACATGATAATAGGAAGAAAAAACTGTGTCTCAGTAGGTACTGTGTATATATATTAAACTGTTAAATTAAGTAAATAGTGCAGAAATAGAAATAAAAATAAAACATATAATGGGGTAGTGTCCATGGGTTCAATGTCCGTTCAGAAATCTGATGGCAGAGGGGAAGACGCTGTTCCTGAATTGTTGAGTGTATCCCTTCAGGCTTCTGTACCTTCTCCTTGATGGTATCAATGAGAACAAGGCATGGCCTGGATGATGGGGGTGCTTAATGATTGATGCTGCCTTTTTGAGGCATTGCTCCTTGAAGATGTCCTGAATACCTCGGAGGCTAGTGCCCATGATGGAGTTGACTGAATCCTTGCGTGTCAGTGATCAAAGGAAACAAATGGCGTTCAAAACCAGCACAGAATATTGTGAAGTTGTGAAATAGGTTAAACGTCATGAAATGCTTTCACATTCATTACCATTTGCCGACCTCGTTGTTTTCATATGTTGATGTGACTGTCACCCTACAGAGCCTAGAGTTCCTCACTGAGGTATCTGCAGTGATGCACTTGCCCCAGCAGAGGCAGTTCTATCATAGCTGCAAGTTCAAATAAACGCTGCCACAATACTGTCTGGAGGTCACAGGACAGTGGAACTTAGATATCTGAAGAAAATATTGAAAGTCACATCGGTGCTGTCTGTAAAACACAGTTGTAGTCTTGCAGACTGACCTCTACCTTGTTGAGGCCAGGTGGCATCTCTCAGACGCCTCCTCTTACATACCCCTTAAAAAGGCCCCCGCATACTGTCTCCACATCTGGCTGCTGATTATTTTCATTGCTTTCCGTTCTCCCAATTTTATTTGTCGACCAGGCCACCAGATATGCAGGAAATTCCGGTATCACTGACAGTCCCACTTGTACATTAAATCCCCTCGCCATCCAGTGGCAGTTTGTGCAGACTTTCAGGCTGTGCCTTGCGTTCTCAGCTTCTCTGCAGCTGCTTTGGAAATGTGCAGATTGCTTGGTTTCTGAACAGAGTTCATTGAAAACGGCTGGAAAACTGTGGAATGATCGCCAGCGATGGGCTCGTACATTCAGGGGCTCTCCTCGCCATGGACCCCTCTGTCTCTTGGTGTAACAGACAAAATGCTGGAAAAACTTAGCAGGTCAAACAGCTTTTATGGGGGAGAATAAACAGTTGACATTTTGGGCCGAGACTCGTCATCAGAACGGCTGTGCGGGAGTTTCCCTCTGGCCTCAACAGGATACAGTTCAGTCCGCTAGATTACAACAGCTCCATTGTCTCCGGGTTTGGTGGTTGATGATGAGGATGGGGTTGGGACTGCAACAGGACTGCTGATGACGTTTGAAGTTGTTTATCCTCACCATCAAACCCACAGAAAAGGGGGGAGCTGTTGTAATCTGGCAGACCTTGCTGAGACAAGGCAGTGACTCTCAGACACCCCCTCTTTCCCCCACTAAGGATCACCAAACTCATCAACTATGGAGATCTCCAATCCACTGCTATCAACATCACAGATTCCTTGCCCTGCTATTCTCATTTCTAACTCTTACCTCACCGTCCAGTTAAGCCCATTGTTTCTGCCAGACCTGATGGAAGGTCTTGGCCCAAAATTTCAATTGTTTACCCCCCTCCGTAGATGCTGCTTGACCCGATGAGTTCCTCCAGCATTTTGCGTATGTTGCTCTGGACTTCCAACATCTGCAAAATCTCTTGTGTTGACAACACACACAAAATGCTGGAGGAACTCAACAGGCCAGGCAGCAACTATAGAAAAGAGTAAATAGTCAATGTTTCGGGCCGAAACCCTTCATCAGGACTGGAAAAAAAGATGAGAAGACAGAGCAAGAAGGTTGGTGTGGGTGTAACGAAACCCAATTTCCCTCGGGATCAATAAAGCATGTCCATCTGTCTGTCTGTCTGTCTGTTTCTCATGTTTGTGTTTTGAGTAAGGTAGGGAGGAGGTCTGATGACAGCACATTTACACTAATTGTTTTTGACCCGTTACCGCCTTGGTGCCTCACAGAGTTGGTTTTCCTTCGTCTTTCCACAGCTGTCCAGGGTACCGGTGGAGTCGTGCGAACAATATGAAACTTGCAGTCAATGTCTGAGCTCGGGAGACCCGCACTGTGGCTGGTGTGTGCTCCATAACATGTAAGTACCCACCAGTGCCCACTGGTACACTTATCCCTTCACTCTGGAACTGTGACTCGAGTGTTATTTCTCTCTGACCGTGGAGATTTATTTCCCAGTCCCTGAAAACGGACATACCTGCCGGAAGCTCGCTGTACCCTGCCTGTGTTGAGAAAAGACTAAGTCTTCCAGTAAATCTCATGCTACCAGTTAGACAAGGACCACGGTTATCCACTTCACCAACCTTTGCTGAGGCTGATTGTGGTACCGACTGCAACAGACCCAGAACCCTCCTGTATTCCTGTGACCCACCGGCTGTCAGGGCAGGGTTCAGTTCCAATACAGGGCAAGCAGTAACAGTAGGAAGACAGTGTGACACCGCGCCACGGCCAGGACTTCCATGTGCAACACTCCGTAGTCCATTTAGAAAATAGAACATAGAACTGAGAGAATTTACAACGATGTTGCCTGGTCTTCAGAACCTGAGTTATAAGGAAAGGTTGAATAGGTTAGGACTTTATTCCTTGGAATGTAGAAGATTGAGAGGAGGTTTAATGGAGGTATACAAAATTATGAGGGGTATAGATGGGTAAATAGAAGCAGGTTTCTTCCACTGAGGTCGGGTGGGAGTACAGGGGTTAAGAGTGAAAGGTGAAAAGATAAGGAGAACATGAGGGGAAACTTCTTCAAGCAGAGGGTCCTGAGAGCGTGGAATGAGCTGTCAGTGCAAGTGGGGCATACGATTTAAATTTCAACTATTATGAGAAAGTTGGATAGGTCCATGGACGGTAGGGGTATGGAGGGCTATGGTCCCGGTGCAGGTCAACAGGACTAGGCAGATTAAATGTTTCGGCACAGAGTTGATGTCAAAGTTTAAGAGAAATTTAGATAGGTCCATGGACGGTAGGGGTATGGATGGCTATGGTCCTGGTGCAGGTCGATGAGAGTAGGCAGTTTAAATGTTTTGGCACAGACTGGATATGTCAAAGGACCTGTCTCTGTGCTGTACCTTTCTATGACTCTTAACAGGATAGCACAGTACAGGGCCCCTTGGCCCATGATGTTCTCCTGACCTTTAAACCTACTCCAAGATCCGTCTTAACTTCCTTCAACTTCTTTAACTGTTAGTTGCTTTTGGTTCTGTGAAGCAGTTGAGGACTTCCAGCCAAGAGGACATTGTTGAGGGAAATGGAAGTTCTGGAGGGCAGATAGGGCACCCTGTGCTGCCAGCTCCCTGTCTGGGTGAGCCGGGTGTGAGTCCAGCAGTGAGTGAACTCTGTTTGTCAGTCTTCTGAGCACGGCGAGACGCACTTGGGAAATGCAGATTGGACACGCAGAAAATAATAGGTGTTCCACTTTGAAAAGCAACCCAAGGAATTAGACAGGGCTTCATGAGGAGGATGGGAATCCGGAGAGAGGGGCATGTGTGGCAGGTGCCCAGTAGCTGGCTCGGTAGCCAGTACTGAAGAGAAGCAGAGAGGCAGAGATACTGGGCAGAAACTTTCAAACCTGAGTGTGTTTGTTGTTGAAACCATACAGTTGGTTGGAAGATGTAGGGGTTACATGAAAGGCCAGGATTGAGAGACACGTCAAGTCAAGTTTATAGTCATTTAACTAATACGTATATGGATATTGTATGGTACACTGTCTGGTATGGGGGAGGGGGCTATTGCACAGGATCAAAAGAAGCTACAGAAAGTTGTAAAATTAGTCTGTTTTATCTTGGGTGCAAGCCTCCGTTGTATCCAAGATATCTTCGAGGAGCGGTGCCTCAGAAAGGAGGTGTCCATTATTAAGGACCCCCATCACCCAGTACATGCCCTCTCCTCATTGTTACCATCGGGAAGGAGGTGCAGAAGCCTGAAGGCACGCACTTGATCAACTTGTTTATTTTTATCCATATTATCATGTATTGCATTGTACTGCTGCCACGAAGTTAACAACATCACAACATGTGCTGGTGATATTAAACCTGATTCTGGTTCTGTAATCTGTCAAACGAGACCCCTACAGTCCTCTCAGCCATTCTCGGGACTTCTGGTCCCATGCTCAGCTGCTCCCATGCCAGGTGGAGATGTAGCTTGTGAATTAACTGGGCACAGACAGTGAGGGATTTGAAAACAAGGATGTTAAAATGTCCTGTACAAGCTGAGGCAATAAGCATGGGCAATTCCTCACTTTGGAAGGCTTGAGGGAAGCGATAATGCACCGATGAGCCCAATGCTGTGGAAAACCAATCGATCATTTCTGCCTGGCAGTTTTGTACGCCGAGACTGCTGGAGTCTCAGTGAACAAATACTTCTGATCAGATTCGTAAAGAAAGGTAGAAATATAAAAACTCAATTATAAAAACATTTTGGGATGAAATATAACTTGAATCAAGCTATAACAGACTTGAACCAAACTATAACCCCTGGTGTGTTCCGTGTGTCAGCATAATGCAAGCTAGACTGGCTACCTGGATGGAATTGAGTTGCAGTGACTGGTCTTGCCCTGAGGGTCACTCCGTAATAACCTGATAAATTCCACAGCTCTGCAAGGAAAGGGCAGCACCGTGCTGATGAATCAGTTCTGCTGCCAATAACTACATAATGGAAATTGAGAATATTAACAAATTTTGAAGTTGAAGAAGTCAGCAAATTTGTATTTTTGGGTTTCTAAATTGAAAATTCTTTTTTACACTTAGCACAACCAGGTTTATATCAGGGAGTCATAAACACAGGCAGTTCTGCAGATGATGGAAATCCAAAGCAACACAGACAAATTGCTGGAGGAACTCAGCAGGTCAGGCAGCCTCTGTGGAAGTGAACCAACAAGCTGATGGTTCAGACTGAGACCTTTCATCAGGACTGGACAGGAAGGGGGAAACGCCAGAGTGGAAAGGTGGGGAGGAGGCGAAGCAGTTAACTAGAAGGTGATAGGTGAAGTTAGGTGAATAGGAAAGATGGAGAAGAGGGAATCTGATAGGAGAGGAGAGTGGACCGTAGGAGAAAGGGAAGGAGGGAACCCGGGGGGAGGTGATAGGCAGGTGAGAAGAGGGGAGGGGGAGAGAAATATTTTTTACCAGAAGGAGAACTTGATATTCATGCCATCTGGTTGGAGGCTTCCCAGATGGAATATAAGGTGTTACTCCTCAACCCCGAGGGTGTCCTCACTAGGCACAAGAGGAAGCCATGGACTTACAAGTGGGAACGGGAAAGGGAATTGGAATTAAAATGTTTGGCCATCGGGAAGTTCCACTTTTGGAGGACGGGGCGGAGGTGCTCAATAAAATGGTCCCCCAATTTACGACAGGTCTCAACCATGCAGAGAAGGCCGCATCAGAAGCAATGGACACAATGAACAACCCCAGAAGATTCGCAGGTGAAGTCTTGCCTCACCTGGAAGTCTGTCATCAAGGAATGACAGATACCATGTATGGAACTTTCACCTCCTCCTCTGCCTCCCTGATGTGTGAAACAATAGCACAAAAGCAGCTGTTGGTAGTTGTTTGGTAATTTTCCACTGCAAAGTCTCTCCAAGGTGTGCCTACTTTGAAGAAGTTCAGTGAGACTCTCTCATTGCTCCCACACTGTGATCTCTGCTGCTCTCTGACTCCTCTTACGACCACGTGCTTACCGAAACTTGCTATCACAACCCCGTATCCTTCCTGGGAAAGTTTCACCTATCACCTGCCACCTTGTACTTCTTCCTCCCCTTTCCCCACACGCTTATTCTGACTTAACCCCCTTCATTCTCAGTCCCAATGAAGGGTCTCAGCCTGTTGACTGTTTATTCCTGTCCATAGATGCCCTTGACCTGCTGAGCTCCTCCAGCACATTGTGTGTATTGTTTGGATTTCCAGCATCTGCAAGGCCTCTGCTGTCTGTGTTGGCAATTGTTCTGGATTTCCAGCATCTGCAAGGCCTCTGCTGTCTGTGTTGGCAATTGTTCTGGATTTCCAGCATCTGCAGGATCTCTGCTGTTTGTGTTGGCAATTGTTCTGGATTTCCAGCATCTGCAGGATCTCTGCTGTCTGTGTTGGCAATTGTTCTGGATTTCCAGCATCTGCAAGGCCTCTGCTGTCTGTGCTGGCAATTGTTCTGGATTTCCAGCATCTGCAGGGCCTCTGCTGTCTGTGTTGGCAATTGCTCTGCTTGTACAGCAGCAGTACAAGCACACTTCCCTGAGGAAGACCATTCTTCTGAATATGTCACCTACTGCACTTCCCACCTGGTTCAACATAGAACCGGCCATTCTGAAGCATGCTTCCTAACAGCTCCGTGGAGTGAATATCTTCTGTCATCTCTAGGATCTTGCAGAGGAGAGGTCTATGGTTCACTGTACTGTAAGCTGCTGACAAGTCTACAAAAACGGCACCTGATACCATCCCTTGCTCAAAACCATCTTCAGTATGTCGTGTGAGGTTGAGCAGTTGGCTTGTTGTTAATTTGCCGGGGTGGAAACCTGCTTGCTCTGGAATGATCTTCTCATCTGCAGTCGGTGCTAACCTATTGAGTATCAGGCGTTCAAACAGCTTATTGATGTGGCAAAACAGTGATACTGGACGAAAACTCTTAGGATCTGAGGGATCTTTTCCGGGCTTTCCGTGACTTCTGCCAAATATTAGGCAGCTTGTGTGTTGCCAGACAATGGTTGAACAATTGTAGGAGCCATTTCTTTGCTTGCTGTCCAAAATGCTTTATCTGCTCCAATACTATGTTGTCAAGACCAATTGCTTTCCTGAAGCAAAGCACTGATCTTAACACCATGGAGAAAACGCTTTCTGAGGCCTTGGAGGGACTAACATCCTACTATGAAGAAAACCACCTCCGTGCAAACCCATCAAAGAGGCAAGTTTGTGCATGCCACCTCAGGAACTGTGAAAGCAAACGACAGCTTAAAGTAACCTGGTGTGGAAGAACACAGATGCATCGCGAGCACCCTATCTACTTAGGAGTCACCCTTGACCGATGCCTCACTTTCAAGAACCACATCAATAAGACAAAGGCAAAAGTGAGCGCACGAAACAGCATCCTGACTAAGCTCACTAACACAAAATGGGGAGCAAGCTGGAAAACATTGCAAGCCAGTGCACTCGCTCTTTGCTGTTCCACTGCCGAATACGCCTGCCCTGCATGGGAAAGATCTACTCTTGCTAGGAGGATGGATGCCGTTCTGAATGCAAGCTGCCAACTTATCACAGGTTGTTTAAAAACAACAAACACCAACAGCCTATATATCCTGGCGGGTATCACTCCCCCCGATATAAGAAGAACGATAGCCAGTAAGAAAGAACAACGCCATCAAACATCAGATGAGAGGCACCCTCTACATGGTCACACACCCACACCCAGCTGCCTAAAGCCAAGGAAGAGCTTCGTGAACAGTGTTGTTCCATTACAATCAACCCCATCTGAAGCCCACATCACCTTCTGGAAAGACTGGCTCGCCAGTCTCAAACAACCCCCAACGATGGAAATTCCCCCGGATGAAAGCCTTCCCCCAGGAGCTAATGGCAACTGGGCAACCTGGAAGTGTCTGAACAGACTGAGGACTGGTGAAGGTCATTCAAAGGTGTCACTAAGCAAATGGGGATATACAACCAGCCAGACAACTTGTGAATGTGGAACTGAGCCACAAACTACGCAACATCTCCTGCAATGCCCATCACTAGAGGAACCCTGTACTGTACTGTTGCAGATCTTTAAGAGACTACTAGACAGGTATATGGAGGAATTTAAGGTGGGGGGTTATATGGGAGGCAGGGTTTGAAGGTCGGCACAACATTGTGGGCTGAGGGGCCTGTAATGTGCTGTACTATTCTATGTACTATGTTTGCTGAATTCAACAACAAGGTGCAAAAATGTGTCCAGTTCTGGCTGGGCCATGTATAGACTGTCCGTGGACACCACAAGAAGAAGATTGGTCTGGATTTTCAGCATCTGCAGGACCTCTGCTGACTGTGTTGGTATTTGTTCTCTGGTTCATAATTGTCTCTGCACTGTGATATAGCGACAAACTTCGTTCCATCTGTCATCGGTACAGATGGCAGATACACAGAAGTAGAACAGAGCGATGGCAATTACAGAACACAGAAACTAGTGTTACATAGACAGTGTAGTGCAGGTAGACAATAAGGTGAAAGTGTCATGATGAGATAGATCAAGGTCTCATCTTTATTGTACTAGAGGTCCATTCAAAGCTACATACAGAAACTGCTGGAGGAACTCAGCAGGTCAGGCAGCATCTTTGGAAATTAAGAAACAATTGATGGTTCAGTCCGAGACCCTTCTTCAGGTCTTGGCCTGTAACTTACTTTGCTGTCTGTTATGTTGCTGGAGTTTAGGGCAGCAATGAACATCCTCCATTTCTGGAAGTGGTCAGGGCTTCCTTCATCGTGTCAGTAGTTTCCTCTTGATTTTCACTATTGTCAGTCAAGCAAGACCCAGGTGGAGGCTCAGGAATACCGTCACACTCAGATGTAGAAGGACTCTTCATTGCTGTTTTATTTTAGCAGTCAGTGTTGTTAGCCCTGAGCTGAACCCCTGAACCTGGGGAACCAGTGGGCCACTCATAGTCTTCCTCAACCTTTTGACCTGTTTGGCATGGGTGACCCTACCAAGAGCCGAAGCTTAAAGCTCTAACTGCAGCCAATCCGGGTCATTGAGGCACACAAGCATTTCGCATGTGTTGCTTTGGATTGCCAGCAGCTGCAGAATTTCTAGTGTTTAAGGAGTCCGTACAGTGGTCTTATAACAGCAGACCTGAAGCTGTCTTTGAGCCTGGTGAGGTGTGTTTTCAAATTGTTGCATCGTGTGCTCAGTGGGAGGGGGAGAAGACTGGTAAGGAATTAATTAATAATTAATTCTGTTGGCTGCTTTACCAGGCGGCAGGAAGAGTAAACAGAGTCCATTGGTGGGGAGGGCGGTTTTCACGATGGACAGGAGAGAGTCCACAGCTCTCTGCGGCTGTCTAGGACACAGCAGTTGCCGTACCAAACGTGATGCATTCTGGTAGGATGCTTTCTCTGGAGCATTAATAAAAATCAAGTTGAAGTTTAACTGTCATTCAACCATACACATGCATACAGGGCCAAGCTACAGAACACAGCACGTATAGTTATAATGGCAGATACAGTCGCAAGAATAATATTAGCCCAAGTGCCTGAGGGTCATGGCCTGAAGATTGATGGTGCATAGGATGTTGACCTGGAGCCATGTTTCTGCAAGAAGAAGCATACAGCAGTTCCTCATCTCGCGCTGGGTCAGCCTGCAGGCAATGCAGCTTGTGTTCCAGGGAGCGAATACTGGAGAGCAGCACTGATGGAAAAGTCAGCTCCCAAGCCTGCATGGATCCCAGTGCACCCACCATGCCTCTGTTCTCTCTCGCACCACCTCTGGCACCTCCTCCCCTAGGCGGTTGTGACAGGTGAAGCTACGGCATGAAGACCTGGTCCACTTAACAACGAAGGCCATGCAACTCCCCTGCCAACAAAGAACTGAACTTGCAGTATTTTATATTAGCAATGTTCAACAAGGTCTGGCATTCAAAAGTAAAATGTTTAAGACAGGAGTTCCCAACCTCTCTAATGCCATGGACCTTTACATAGAAACATAGAAAACCTACAGCACAATACAGGTCCTTAGGCCCACAAAGCTGTGCCGTACATGTCCTTACCTTAGAAATTACCTAGAGTTACCCACAGCCCTCTATTTTTCTGAGCTCCATATATCTGTCCAGGAGTCTCTTAAAAGACCCTATCGAATCCGCCTCCACCACCACTGCCGGAAGCCCATTTCACGCACTCACTACTCTCTGCGTTAAAAAACTTACCCCTGATATCTCCTCTGTACCTACTTTCAAGCACCTTAAAACTGTGCCCTCTTGTGTTAGCCATTTCAGCCCTGGGAAAAAGCCTCTGACTATCCACATGACCAATGCCTCTCATCATCTTATACACCTCTATCAGGTCACCTCTCATCCTCCGTCACTCCAAGGAGAAAAGGCCGAGTTCACTCAACCTATTCTCATAAGGTATGCTCCCCAATCCAGGCAACATCCTTGTAAATCTCCTCTGCGCCCTTTCTATGGTTTCCACATCCTTCCTGTAGTGAGGTGTTTACCATAAACCACATCATTTTCTGGATCCAGAGAGCCCACCGTGACCAAGTGCGCTGCTATCTTACCAGGAGGCCAGTATAGTTGAGTCATCAACGACACGCCAGACTTCCGTAGCTTTCTGAGGCTAGAGGCACTGGAATGCTTCTTTGGCTACAGCATGTACATGGTTGGACTCTTGGTGCTCCTGGTGATGTTTACATCTGGGAACCTGAACTTGCCCTCTCAGCGCCTGATACATGCTCGCCCCACTCCTGAGGTGCTGTTTGATCAGAAGACAATGGAGCCCACTCAGTGGAGAGGATGGAATTATTTTTCTCTGGTCCACTTTGAAGGTCGATAATCCAACCATGGTTGGCTCGTGAATGGTGGTGCCGTGGGACCTCACAGTAAGATTCTTTGCTGAGCATTGATCGCCACTTGGTACTCTAGAAGCAAACACACTGGGAGGAGTGGTCACTCTTCACGCCACCCTGCTCTGTCTTCTGACACTGATCTCTGAGTAAACTGGACCACGCAGATCTTTCTACCCAGGGCAGCTATACGCCACCGTACTTGACAGTACCAGAGACTGTGACTATGAAATCCATTCAACTGCAGTCATGAAGACATTGGAGGGTTGCAGGAGGCAGGTCTGTGTGCTCCTGAGGAGAACATGCCAGTGACATCTGGTGCCAGACATTTACTGTGTTTGACCTATAACACAGAGCACTACAGCACATTACAGGCCCTTCGGCCCACAATGTTGTGCCAACCTTTTAACTTATTCCCAGGTCAATCTAAGCCTTCCCTCACACATAGCCCTCCATTTTTCTTTCATCCATGTGCCTATCTAAGAGCCTCTAAAATGCCCTTGATGTCTTTACCACTACCCATGACAACACTTACCTTACACCCGCCACCCACTGTATGAAAAACCCCCACTGTACTTTCCTCCGATTGCCTTTAAATTATGCTGCCTCGTTTTGGGCATTTCCAGTCTGGGAAAAAGCCTTCCCCTGTCCCACTTTATCAATGCCTCTTATCATCATGTACACCTCTATCTAGTCACCTCTTTTGCAGTAAAGAGAAAAGCCACCAGCTTGCTCAACCTATCCTGAAAAGGCGTGCTCTCTAATGCTAAACCTTACATCATTGAAGAAGGCAGCTCACTCCTACCTTCTCGTGGGCAACTAGGATTGAGCAATGAGGTGTTGACTCAGCCTGCATGTATGAAACAAAGCGGGCTGAATTCTGATGGCAACACATCGGGTCATAGAACACCACAACAGCACAGAAACAGGCCTGTTAGCTCACTGAGTCCATATTGAACCATTAATCAGCCTCGTCCCATCAACCTGCACCCAGAGCTCAGCCCTTTGGACCCCTCCCATCCATGTATCTACCCAAATTTCTCTTAAATGTGGAAATGGACACCACAGCCACCATTTGCACTAGCAGCTTATTCCACACGCTCTAATGAAGAATTTATTCCTTGTGTTCTCTTAAACAGTTCACTTTTAACCCTTAACCTATGACCACTAGTTATAATGTCACCCACCCTCAGATGAAAAAGCCTGCTAGACCCTCAGAAGCCATAGCTCTCAAAAACCAAGGTTGCCTGAATCTGTTATCCCTACCTTTTATTTTGACATTGTTACGTAAACCCCGTAACCAGGTAACTTACCAGCAAAGATAGATGGGTCAGCTGAGTCGGATGCTACTATTTTCAAACGTTTTATTCAAAAAGGGGCACAAACGTATGGTTAATACAAAACATTCAGATCATATACATCGTCAAAACTCAATCTAAACACCGGTGTAATAATCATTCAAAACACAAGCTCGATCGTCGTCTAGGGGTAATGTAGATTTTATATCGTTCGCTGGATATCTAAAAGTCTTTTAGATCACGGCAGTTTCACTTAGTTGCCGGCGGAAGTGTCGCGTTGGTGCACTTTTGTTAGAAAGACAGAGAACATGAAGCATTTACCCGACAGGTTTTCCAACCTGTAGGAGGTAGTCGGAAGTCTCGTTGGGGGAATGGACTCTCATCTGTGGCTTCCCCTGTAGCTAGGCCGTCTTCCGTGGTGAAGTCGCCAATCCCAGGCAAGGGAAGGACGCACACGAACCCCACCACCGGCTGTAGCTATTAAAACGCTGTCGCAGGATTTCTAGCGTTTCTCCTTCGTGTGTTTCCTTGGTGCATCTGAGGTGCATCTGAGGTGCATCTGAGGGTCCTCCCCTCAGACCCGCCTTTATACTTCTTCACGGGATCGCAGGTGTCAATCAAGTTGCAGGTAATGCGATCTCTCTCTCAACCAGCCCACTTTGCCCGAGGGCTTTTCAGGTGGTCTCCATGAGACAATAGTCAAAGTCACCTTTATTCTGCTTCTTGGGAGAACGTGGTCTTCCGCACGTCTCTCTCTCTTGGGTCAGTTGACCCCCCTTAACTAGAGTTCTTGCGATTTTCACAAAGGAGGGGGCCAACGGCATAACAACAGGAACATACAAACTCTGTACTCTCAAAATTTCACTTTTCCCAAGTGCACCTTTGCCAGAACACAACCCCTCATAATCTACACTTGCCAGATCCTTTCTGATACCATCAAACTGATACTATGAAAATGAGTATCGCATGCTCTCTCGTTGGGACTTCTACGTACTGATTAAGGAAACTTTCCTGAACACATTTGGCAAATTCTGTCCAATCCAGCTGTTTCACAGTCATATGTGAAAAGTTAAAATCACCTACTATCACAACGTTATGTTTCTTGAAACAGTCTGTGATTTCTTACAAATTTGCTCCTCCAAATTCTGTGGACTGTTGGGTGGTCTACAATATAAGCCCATTAACATGGTCATACCTTTCTTACTTCTCAATTCTGCACATAAAGCCTCACTAGTCGAGTTCCCCAGTCTATCCTGATGGAGCTCTGCGGTGATATTTTCTCTGACTAGTAACGCCACCCTTCCCCCTTTGATCCCTCTCACTCTGTCGCATCTAAAACAATGGAACCCCAAAGCATGGAGCTGCCAGTCCTGCCCCTCCTGCAACCAAGACTCACTAAAGGCAACAATCTCATAATTCTACAAGCTGATCCATGTTGTGAGCACACTTGCCTTTCCTACCGTACTCTTTGCCTTGAAATATACACAGCTCAAATCGTTAGTCAGACCATGCTTGACATTTTGATTCCTGATTTTGTATGTAGGCTTATCATGGTCTTTCTCCACAACCACCTCCATATCTGTTCTGGTCGTCTGGTTTCCAACCACTGCAACTCTAGTTTAAACCCCACACCCACGCAGCACTAGCAAACCTTCCCATTTTGGTATTAGTCCCCTTGTAGTTCAGGTGCAAAGTGTCCCTTCCATACAGGTCCCTCCTTCTCTGGAAGAGAGCCCAATGATCCAAAATTCTGAAGCCCTCACTCCTGCACTGACTCCTTAGCCACGTGTTAAACTGTATAATCTTCCTGTTTCTGGCCTCACGAGCATGTGGCAATCCTGAGATCACAACATTGGATGTCCTGCCCTTTAACTTACCACCTAACTCACTTTGCGGGACCTCATTACCCTCCTACCCATGTCATTGGTACCGACATGGACCACTACCTCCTGTGGCTCATCCTCTCACTTAGAAGTGCTGTGGACTCAATCCGAAATGTCTCTGATCTTGACACCCAGGAAGCAACAAACCATCTGGGAATCTCGTTCTTGACTACAGAATCTTCATTCTGTTTCCCTATTTAACGAACCCCCATTACTACTGCTTGTCTCTTCTCCCCTCTTCCCTTCGGAGTTACAGAGCCAGACTCAGTTCCAGAGACCTAACCACTGTGGCTTTCCACCTCCCCAATTTAGTTACAAAATAACTTTTAAAATGAAATGAAGACATGAGTGTCCATAGAGGGTAATGGGTCCAATGGAGGCAAATGGGTCCACATCAGGAATTCCCCTGGATTGGCAGGGATGAATCAGGCTTAGGGCTTGTCTAACTCTGTACTGTGTAATTCTGTGGTTCATAGATCACATCAATTCTGGGTTTGCAAAGCCCCCTGTCTGGGAGCTGACAGGTTAAGTTTGTTCTGACCACAGCTTGGTAAGCTGTGACCAGATGTGTACTGTTCCAGACCTGACTGCTCTGTTCTACTGTGCCAAGTCTCTGCTATTGATTCAGCTCTGGGCACCAGTACTCTGCCAAACATAGAATTCCTACTTCAGGGTGAGCTCTTAGCCAAGTCAGGGGTTCCCGTTTGCCTAGGGCAATGAGGGGACAAATCCAGTTGCAAAGAAGCAGAATTTCCATGATTCTGGCCTGATGCAGAATGCAGTGTAGAGGAGATGGGCTTCCCTGATGAAGTAGGAGCCATCCTCAGCCACGTTGGATGTGATGCTTTGATTGGTCTGTTGGATGTATTCTAACTGGAACCATTTCAGGCCAACCTCTGAGGTGGGTGAACTCCCACGCTGCATCTCATAGAATCAGAATCAGGTTTAATATCACCGGCATATACCGTGAAATTTGTTACTATATGGCAGCATGTTAAAAACTGTAAATTACAGTAAATATATTTGAGTCAGAGGCTGTGTCAGTCAGAGTTGACCGTGGATATTGTCTAGATTCCAAAGCCTGGGCAGTACAGTATGGAGAGCAAGCTGTTGCCCATGTAGCAAGCTTCCCCTCTTCACACATCCGATAAACCCAAAGGAATGGAGAGACTGATACAGCTTGGTACCAGTGGCATCTCAAGACTTGCCAGTCCGTATTGAACTCAATGTAGGACTGCCTTAGGGGACTCCAGATTTTTTCCTTGGGGTTTATTCCCTAAGTCTTCCCCATGAGTGGGTACAGCTGCAAACCACAAGATCACAGTTTTCCTTCTCCTAAATGAGTTGCCAACCAAGGCTGATGAGCCCCATTTGTTCAAAGCAACTGGTTTTAAGGCACCAGTAACCCGTCTTTGCCCCTTAACCTGTTGGTAGAAATAGCTTTGCCAAGCTTAGTAGCTAAGCCACATGTGAAGGCCAGGAGCTGGAACTGGTCGTCAGAAGCTATTTGAGGCACATGTCACTGGGAGCATTTAGTAGGTGGTGGGAGGTAGTCTCCACTACCACCCTGGCTAAAATAACCTTAAGGAACCTGGAAGAATATATATATGTGTGTATATTAATTAATTAAATAAGTAGTGCAAAAAGAGAAAAAAGTAGTGAGGTAGTGTTCATGGGTTCAATGTCCATTCAGAAATCTGATGGTAGAGGGGAAGGAGCTGTTCCTGAAATGTTGAGTGTGTGTCTTCAGGCTCCTGTACCTCCTCTTTGATGGTAACAATGAGAACAGTACATGCCCAGGTGACGGGGGTCCTTAGTGATGGATGCCGCCTTTTTGAGTCATTAGTCCTTGAAGATTTCCTGGATGCTGGGAAGGCTAGTGCCCATGATAGAGCTGATTGAGATTCCAACTTTCTGCAGTTTATTTTGATCCTGTGAAGTGCCCCCCACCCCCCATACCAGGCAGTGATGCAGCCAGTTAGAATGTTCTGCATAGTACATCTGTAGAAATTTGCAAGTGTCTTTGGTGACAGACCAAATCTCTTCAAACTCCTAAGGTTGTCGCGCTTCCTTTGTAACTGCATCGATATGTTGGACCCAGGATGGATCCTCAGAGATGTTGTCACCCTGAAATTGCTCACTTTTCCGTTTCTGATCCCTCTATGAGGACTGGAGCGTGTTCCTTCATCCCACCCTTTTTGAAGTCCACAATCAATTCTTGATCTTACTGACATTGAGTGCAAGGTTGTTGCTGTGACACCATTCAACTAGCTGATATAGATATTTGTAAGATTGTAAGAGGTATAGAGTGCTCCACACCAGGCACAAGTCTCTCCACCATTGAGGACATCTTCAGAACGTAGTGCCTTAGAAAGGGAGCATCTATCTTTAAGGACCTTCACCATCCAGGACCTGCCCTCTTCTCATTACTACCATCAGGCAGGAGGTGCAGGAGCCTGAAGGCACATATTCAATGTTTTAGGAACAGCTTCTTTCCCTCCACCACTGGATTTCTGAATGGTCCATGAAATCATGAACACAACCTCATGATTCCTTTATTATTTTTTCATAATTTTAAATTGCAAATTATACTAACTTTTGCATCCGGTACTGCCACCAAAACAGCAAATTTCATAAGATAGGTCAGTGATGACAAGCCTGATTCTAATCCTGAGTGGATGGTCTCTATCCTTTACCCAGGGATGAAAGGTCTAATACCAGAGGACATACAGATACAGTGAGAGTGGATAAGTTCAAAGAAGACGTGCAGAGCAAGTGTTTCCACACAGAGAGCAGTGGGAGTCTGGATTGCACTGACTGGGGTGCAGGTGAAGACAGATATGATCAAGAGGCTCTTAGATGGGACATGAATGTGCAAGAAATGGAAAGATAAGGACATTATGTAGGCAGAAGGGATGAGTTTAGTTGGGCATTTGGTCAGTAATATAATTAGTTCAGCGCATTGTGGGCTGAAGGGTCTGTTCTGGGTCTGTACTGTTTCTATGTTCTACTCCTCATCATTCTGCCTGCCGGAGAGGTGTGTACAATCTCCTGAAGAACTTGACAAGAGCAGGGGGATGTTGCCTGTCATGGCAACCAGAATGGTGGCCAGAAACATCTCAACCAGGTAGAGCAACGACACTTCTGCTCAGTTCTCCAGCCTGAGTGTGCCACATTAAATTTGATTCCGTATGCTTTTAAATGCAAAAGCTGTAATGTTGGATCTGGAGACAGTTCAAGAGGTGAAGCCTTCATTATTAATTTATTGAAATGAAAATAAAATTGCACGCTCAATTTAGTAAGCAGAAAAACTTCATGAGTTATTTTCCGAAGAATCCCAGTTATGTGACTAACCTGATGCATTTTGTCAGTTAATATAATACAATACTTGAATAGTGTGGTATTATAATGTCTTCTTGCGACAATATAATTGCTTACCTCTGCAAAAGAAATATTCCCTCAGTACAAAGCATTGAGTTCTGCAGAGCCATTACCAGCATGAAGGATTACTGCAGCAGAGCAGAGCTCTGACAGCTGGAAAATGTGACATATGGCTTTATTACTGAAGTCCACTGGCCCTTTCAGCTCTGATTTGGCAGGGAAATGTTGATCAGTTAGGAGGGGCTGTGCAAGTGGGACTTGCTGTAGGAAATTCTCTTTAAAAGTACTTATTAAAGACACTCGTTCTCGAAAGATGACTAAGTAAAATCTGGAAATCTCTTTGAGATGCAGGAAGGCAGCAGAAGATTTGGATCCCAGGAAGGGATTTAAAATCAGCCATGACACTTTGGGCTTCACACCAAGACTGGTCAGGAACCCCGCCAATACTGCAATTAAAAACTAACTCTGCACTTCCTTCAAATTCCAGCTCACAATTCACATGTGAAGTGAAAATCAAAAGCATTAAAATAATTTGACTGGTTTCTCTTAGTCTGCAAGGAGAAGAATAGAGGAATAGAAACATTGAAACATAGAAAATCTACAGCACAATACAGGCCCTTCGGCCCACAAAGTTGTGCCGAACATTTCACTACCTTAGAAATTACTAGGCTTACCTATAGCCCTCTATCTAACTAAGCTCCATGTACCTATCTAAAAGTCTCTTAAAAGACCCTATCATATCCACCTCCACCACTGTTGCTGGCAGCCCATTCCATGCACTCACCACTCTCTGAGTAAAAACTTACTCCTGACATCTCTTCTGTACCTACTCCCCAGCACCTTAAACCTGTGTCCTCTTGTGGCAACCATTTCAGCCTTAGGAAAAAGCCTCTGACTATCCACACGATCAATGCCTGTCACCATCTTATACACCCCTATCAGGTCATCCTCTGTCGCTCCGAGGAGAAAAGGCCGAGTTCACTCAAACCTATTCTCATAAGGCATGCTCCCCAATCCAGGCAACATCCTTGTAAATCTCCTCTGCACCCTTTCTATGGCTTCTATATCCTTCCTGTAGTGAGGCGGCCAGATCTGAGCACAATACTCCAAGTGGGGTCTGACCAGGGTCCTATATAGCTGTAACATTACCCCTCCGCTCCTAAACTCAATCCCACGATTGATGAAGGCCAATGCACCGTATGCTTTCTTAACCACAAAGTCAACCTGTGCAGCAGCTTTGATTGTCCTATGGACTCGGACCCCAAGATCTCTCTGATCCTCCACACTTACCATTAATACTATATTTTGCCATCATATTTGACCTACCAAAATGAACCACTTCACACCTATCTGGGTTGGACTCCATCTTCCACTTAACCCAGTTTTGCATCCTATCACTGTCTCGTTGTAACCTCTGACAGCCCTCCACACTATCCACAACACCTCCAACCTTTGTGTCATCAGCAAACTTACTAACCCATCCCTCCACTTCCTCATCCAAGTCATTTATAAAAATCACAAAGAGTAAGGGTCCCAGAACAGATATCTGAGGCACTCCCCTGGTGACCGACCTCCATGCAGAATATGACCCGTCTACAATCGCACTTTGCCTTCTGTGGGCAAGCCAGTTCTGGATCCACAAAGCAATATCCCCTTGGATCCCATGCCTCTTTACTTTCTCAATAAGCCTTGCATGGGGTACCTTATCAAATGCCTTGCTGAAATCCGTATACACTACACCTACTGTTCTTCCTTCATCAATGTGTTTAGTCACATCCTCAAGAGATTCAATCAGGTTCGTAAGGCACGACCTGCCCTTGACAAAGCCATGCTGACTATTTCTATTCATACTCTACCTCTCCAAATGTTCATAAATCCTGCCTCTCAGGATCTTCTCCATCAGCTTACCTGCCACTGAGGTAAGACTGACTGGTTTATAGTTTCCTGGGCTATCTCTACTCCCTTTCTCGAATAAAGGAACAACATCCACAACCATCCAATCCTCGGGAACCTCTCCCATCCCCATTGATGATGCAAAGATCATTGCCAGAGGCTCAGCAATCTCCTCCCTCACCTCCTACAGTATCCTGGGGTACATGTTATCCAGTCCTGGTGACTTATCCAACTTGATGCTTTCCAAAAGCTCCAGCACATCCTCTTTCTTAATATCTACATGATCAAGCTTTTCAGTCTGCAGCAAGTCATCACTAAAATCACTAAGATCCTTTTCCATAGTGAATACTGAAGTAAAGTATTCATCAAGTACCTCTGCTATTTCCTCCGGTTCTCACTGTCACACTTGATAGGTCCTACTCTTTCACGTCTTATCCTCTTGCTCTTCACATACTCGTTTCACCTGAATGTTTCGGAGATTTCAATGAAGGGTTAATACTGCGTTATTAACCTGATATTTTCCCGCAGATGCTGTCACTCAGCCGCGCTGTTCCCTCTAAGCTGGGCAGGTTCGTGGCCGCGCTGTAACTGAAATGCTTCCTCGCACATAGCCTTTGTTGCCACGCAGCTGGAAAAAGATATCGGAAATAAAGTTTATGAGACGTCAAATATTTTCTTTGCTGTACTGATTCTCATTATACACTTGAATTAATAAATAAAATCAAATTATGCATTATTTCAATTTTCATTCTAAATATTCACGTTATGCATATCACAAAAAAACGATTTAAAATGCCACACATGTAAGAATTCGCTGCTCAGAGCAACGGCTGTTTTTTTCCAACCAGCCAGGCTTTTTCCACTGAGTTCAGGTGGGACTACAACCAGAGGTCATGGTTAAGGGTGAAGGGTGAAAAGTTTAAGGGGAATCATGAGGGGAAACTTCATCACTCAGAGGGTATTGAGAGCGTGGAAGGAGCTGCCAGTGCAAGTGCTGCACATGAGCTTGGTTTCAATGTTTAAGAGAAGTTTGGAGAGGTATGTGGATGGTGGGCTATGGTCTGGGTGCAGGTCAACGAGACTAGGCAGTTTAAGTGGATCGGCACAGACTAGATGGGCCGAATAGCCTGTCTGTGCTGTACTTTTCTGTGATCCTGTTTAGGCCCATGATAATGAAGGATGATGATACAGTCCTGGATAGAATGGTGTGTGAGGAACCTGCAGCCATCTTGGTGATGAAGGACTGCGCGTTGGGAGGTGTCATCGCTGGCATCAACTCATCCATTTTAGTTTAATTCCCCCACACTGTACTCCATAGCTCAGCACTGATTATCCCAGAGATGATGGTGTAGCAAGTCCGCACATTGTCTGCTCCTAAGAAGTTCTCTTCCAGGTAGGAGAAGCTGCGATGTAGATGATCTTTGCCACGCAGCAAGATTCGAAAAGGAAATGCAGAGAGCAGCACCTACACCATGCAGGTCGGCACAGGGGCAAAGGGGTTAGTGTAACGCACGGAGGCACCAGCAATCAGGGTTCAATTCCTGCCGCTGTCAGTAAGGAGTTTGTACGTTCACTCCGTGACCACGTGGGTTTCCTCTGGATGCTCTGGTTTCCTCCCATTTCCAAAGACGCAGGGTTGGGGTTAGTGAGTTGTGGCCATCCTGTGTGGGGTCAGAAGCATGGGGGCACTTGCGGTTTGCCCCGAGATGTCCTCGGAGCGTATTGGTCATTAACACTAAGGGACACGTTACTCTACCTGCTCCGAGGCGCACGTGGTAAATAAAACTGATCTTTAATTTTTTCCAGTCCTGTTGAAGGGTCTCAGCCTGGAACGTTGTCTCGTTGTTTGTGGACTTTTAGTGTAAGGCCCCACCTGTCAGGGAGATGAGGTAGCAAGGAACTGCAGTTCCCTCATTCCCTGCAGGCTATTGGAGAAAATTGTTGGTGTGATGGTGCAGAACTGTTGTGCCCAGTGGCACTGGGATCTGATCCACTCCACAGATGCTGCCTGGCTTGTTGAGTTTCTCTGGCATTTTCTGTGTGTTGCTCCAGATTTCCATCATCTGCAGAATCAGCAGCACTGACTACTGTACGTGCCCTTTCCCTTACACAAGCCTTCAACCCCATCAGCTCAGCTCGGATTGTGGAAAGTCCTTTCAAAACCTTCACACTCTGTGCCTGCCTCACTCTGATGTGCAGCCAGTGATCCCAGCTGAGGACTCCACCACTGACTAATCCCAATAGCACTGAGGACAACAGTCTGTACCCTCACACCAACCCCCTTCTCCAACAGCCTGCAGTGATTGAGGGAATGAGGGGTCTCCAGTTCCTCACCAACTCATCTCCCGGGGTAGGTGGACAGGCATTGAAACCCTTCCCCATCAACTCCTCTCTAACTCAGCCACTCCACCTCCGACAGCGATACCAATTCCATCTGTGAACCCAGCTCAAACACCTTGTGCCTCGGAATACCCCAGCACGGCTCATCCCCTGAACCATGCCTCCTCACTGTCTGGTGACAGCTCACCACAATTTGCTTCAGAAAAGATGTTATACATTTTTAGTCGATTCTCTTGCCTTAAGATTTACCAGTAATCTGTCACACATCACCAGTAACGACATCCTAAACCAGAAGTCCAGAAACCGATTCCTCTGATGGGCTTGTCTAAAACTAAAGGCTATGGATTTAAAGTGAGTGTAGGAGCCACGTATCTATTTTCTGTCTGTCTGTATTGTATTTTGTATGGCATGTTTTATTATGGGTTACAGTAATCTGTCACGTGGGTTGGGGCATGGTAGAAGTAAGTTAATATAGTCACGTGTGCATGCTTTGTCCTTGTTAGTTTAGTTAGAGATAGAGTGAGCAGCATTTGGATATTTTTGTTAACCGCTTACTTCACTAACTTGGCTTATTTTGTTTACCTCATTAATATTACTAATATCATTTATCACTAATTTTGATTGCTTGTCTTTGCTTGTTCAAATGATTCAATTTAATATAAGCAAATGTATACAGTATACAACCTGAAGATCCACAGACAGGTCTATGAAACAGGAACCCCAAAGAATGAGTGACAGTAACATCAAAGCCACCCCTCCCCTTCCCCCCACCTGTACAAGGATCGAACATGCTTTTTTCAACTTGGAACTCAATTATTTGGAAGCGTGTCACACAGTGTGGAGTCCCTCTCTCAGGCTCTCAGCGGTTTTGGTTTGCTTTTCAAGTAACTGCTACATTCAGAGAGAGAGAGAGGAGGTTTAAAGAGGACCTGAGGTGGTTGGAATCTGGGATGAGCTGCCAGAGGAGGTGGTGGAGGCAGGAACAGTCATAACATTAAGAGGCATATAGACAGGTGCCTGAATGAGGTGGTCACAGAGGAGATGGAATGAATGGAGGCTGGAGGGTCAGAATATTATTATTTAATTATTTATGGTTTATATTGCTATATCTCTACACTATTCTTGGTTGGTACGACTGTAACGAAACCCAATTTCCTTTGTGATCAATAAAGTATGTTTGTCTGTCTGTCTAGATAAGATGGGCCGAAGGTTCTGTTTCTGTGCTGTACAGTTCTGTGGCTGTTAATTGGCTGGAAGGCAGGAAGGTCAAACTAGGCATCCAGTGATCCCCGCTCCAGCAGTGATATTGAGGCATGCAAGAGATATGACCAAAGCTTTCGGGACAGACATCTCCAACTCCGAGATAGGGAGCAAGGTATGAGAGTGAAATAGCCCAGCCCTTCACCGGCCACACACCTCCCAGATGGACCAATGCCTCTCCAACAGACTCACTGCTCCCAGACTGACTCATCCCTCTCGGACAGACACACTCCTCTCAGACAGACCCATCCCTCTCAGACAGACCCACCCCTCTCGGGCAGACACACCCCTCTCGGACAGACCCACCCCTCTCGGACAGACACACCCCTCTCGGACAGATCCGTCCCTCTCGGACAGACCCGTCCCCTCTCGGACAGACACACCCCTCTCGGACAGATCCACCCCTCTCGGACAGACCCGTCCCTCTCGGACAGACCCATCCCTCTCGGACAGACACACCCCTCTCGGACAGACACGTCCCTCTCGGGCAGACACGTCCCTCTCGGACAGACACACCCCTCTCAGACAGGCCCGTCCCTCTCGGACGGACACACCCCTCTCGGACAGACACACCCCTCTCGGACAGATCCACCCCTCTCGGACAGACCCGTCCCTCTCGGGCAGAACCGTCCCTCTCGGACAGACCCATCCCTCTCGGGCAGACACACCCCTCTCGGGCATACCAGTCCCTCTCGGACAGACCCATCCCTCTCGGACAGACACACCCCTCTCGGACAGACACGTCCCTCTCGGGCAGACACGTCCCTCTCGGGCAGACCCACCCCTCTCAGACAGGCCCGTCCCTCTCGGACGGACACACCCCTCTCGGACAGACACACCCCTCTCGGGCAGACACACCCCTCTCGGGCAGACACGTCCCTCTCGGGCAGACACGTCCCTCTCGGGCAGACACACCCCTCTCGGGCAGACCCGTCCCCCTCGGACGGACACATCCCTCTCGGACAGGCCCACCCCTCTCAGACAGGCCCATCCCTCTTGGGCGGACCCACCCCTCTCGGACAGACACACCCCTCTCGGACAGACACACCCCTCTCGGACAGACACACCCCTCTCAGACAGGCCCATCCCTCTCGGACAGTCACACCCCTCTCAGACGGACCCACCCCTCTCGGACAGACACACCCCTCTCAGACAGGCCCATCCCTCTCGGGCGGACACGTCCCTCTCGGACTGACCCGCCCCTCTCGGACAGGCCCATCCCTCTCGGACGGACACACCCCTCTCGGACGGGCCCACCCCTCTCAGACAGGCCCATCCCTCTCGGGCGGACACGTCCCTCTCGGACTGACCCGCCCCTCTCGGACAGGCCCGTCCCTCTCGGACGGACACACCCCTCTCGGACGGACCCACCCCTCTCGGACGGACCCACCCCTCTCGGACAGACACACCCCTCTCGGGCAGACACGTCCCTCTCGGACGGGCCCACCCCTCTCAGACAGGCCCATCCCTCTCGGGCGGACACGTCCCTCTCGGACTGACCCGCCCCTCTCGGACAGGCCCGTCCCTCTCGGACGGACACACCCCTCTCGGACGGACCCACCCCTCTCGGACGGACCCACCCCTCTCGGACAGACACACCCCTCTCGGGCAGACACGTCCCTCTCGGACAGGCCCATCCCTCTCGGACAGACCCGCCCCTCTCGGACAGCATGCTGTGCGAGCTGCCTGAGCAGAGCACTGATCTCTTCACCCGAGCTTAGACCCTATAAACAGAAGAACTGTATTGTTCCTTAAGGCTGAGAGAATCAGGCAGCCACTGGAACAGTTCCACTGAGCAGACAGCTCCATGCAAAGAGGGTAAAATAACGGTGGATAATTCAGCGGTTGTTAGATCGGACGTAAGGCTGCACACATCATCTCAATCAATACCACATAATTACAGATCCTCTTTGGAGTTCATTATTGCTGTAATGTTCTGGAATGCTGCATCATCGATTTCTGACCAGTCACTGGCCCTGCTGTGCGACTGACTGCTGTTCTACACAAGGGACTTTTCAATGCACCAGTCAATGGTGCTGGTCTATCTTTTGGTTCCTGGTTTACATCGAGAACTTGTCATCGCACCAGTCAGTGGCACTGGTCTATCTCTTGGCTCCTGTTCCATACTGGGAACGTCATCGCACCAGTCAGTGGACATGATCAATCTCATGGGCTACGGTTCCACACTGGAAACATCATCAGGCTAGTCAGTGGCTCTGGTCTATCTCAGGGCTCCTGGTCTACACTGGAAACATCGTCAGGCTGTTAGTGATCTGGTCTACCTCAGGGCTGCTGGCCCACATTGGAAACTTGTCATCAGGCCAGTCAGTGCTCTGGCCTGTCTCAGGGCTGCTGGCCCACATTGGGAACTTGTCAATGCAGGGGGAAGAGCATTAGATTTTATCAAACCTTTCAGAATTGTGTTACTGGAGAGTCAGTCCTGCCTTTTCAGTCATACTCCTATTACTGCAGCCACTTTATAAATGAGGGGTTGTGACCCAGCAGTAACTCTCAGCTCGTTAGTTCTCTGTGTCTTAATTTCTACGTCAACCAGCCAGGTCTCCGAATCTGTTGTGGTGGACATAGATGGGATTATTGTGATAATGATGAGGTTTAAATATCAGCACATCAATCAGAACTTATTCAGAGAAACAGGCCCTGCCCTTTGAACCCAATGAGCCATGACACCTAACCCAGCTGCCCATAGTTGACCGTAGCCTAATCACAGGTCAATTTATAATGATCAATTCATCTACTAAATGGTATGTCTTTGGACTGTGGGAATCCGCTTGTTCACGAGGAGAATGCAGAAACTCCTTAGAGACGGCACTGGAATTGAACTCCGAACTCCGACAGCCTGTGCTGTGATAGCATTGCACTAACCACTATACACTTCGTAGCCTGAGTGTCTGGGCATCCAGGCCAGGGGTAACTAGGTGAGGCCTGGGATCAGCGGGCCTTGCAAGTCCAGAGCTTGAGGTTCGGAGTTCAAAGTCCCATGGTCGGCAAGCCCTGGGGTCAATGCCAAAGTCAGAGGCCTGATGTCTGTGAGTCGGCTAGGGTCTGTAGGTTGGACCCCAGGGGCAGCCTGTCCTGGAGTTGGAGGCATGTTGGTGTGTGTGAGTGGGTGGATGATTGGACGGTGGGGGGGGGGGTGGGGGAGGAAGGGGCTTGTTTCGTTATTGTTGTTGTTGCTTGTGTAGTTCTGCTGAACATTGTGGACATGCTATGTTGGTGCCAGAGTGTGTGGTGACACTTGCGGGCGGCCCCCAGTGTCTCCTCGGATGTGCTGGTTGTTAAAGCAAACGACAGACCACTGTCAGCTTGGACGTACGTGTGATCAGTACATGAACCTGAATCTGAATGAGGTCACAGTGCAGTTCAAACACCAAGAATCTCTATGACACCAGCATTGCGTGTGCGAACCAGACAAAACAACGCACTCCCCCCACCCCCACTACCGTCATGGGTCTATGTTCAATAGCTCAATAGCTGAAGTTAATATCAGAAAATTTATACAACCTGAAATCCTTGCTCTTCATGAGAACAGAAGAGTGCCCCGAAGAATGAATGACACTGAAACAGTTAGAACCCAAAAGCCCCCCCACCCCCCTCCCATGCAACAGCAGAAAAGCAACGACCCTCCCCATCCCTACTTACTTCAGCAAAAATAAAACATCAGCACCTCCACCCACCAAGCAAGCCCCCAGTGAGGACCACGATCTGCAGTGGTCAAACACTAATCGCTCCCCCAACAATTTGACGTTTCCTAGACTCTCTCTCCCTAATAAAGAGAGGTGTCCCCTTTCACAGCGAGAGGGAAGGCATAACAAAACAACTCCCTGATTTGCGATGATAAAGTCTGTCATGTCACTTTTTTCCAAGTTCTCTGTCTTGAGAATCGGCAAAAAGCTCTCTCCTACCAACGAGAGAGAGAGAGAGAGTGGCTGTGTGATTTACCAAGTACAGAGACCCCAACTGCCGATCTGCTGCTCTCGATGTTCTGTTTTCTCCCACAATGCTTCAGTCGACAGCACTGGCTTAGAAACAACTCGTCCCCAGGGCTGCAAAGCCTCAGAACCCTGAAGGCGTGCTCGTCTTCTAGGCTGCATCCTTGGGCTTTCAAAAAGCAGTTAATCGTGAGCCCCTGGGAGCAGATCCCACCACTGCAGAGAACCAAAGTCTGAGAGTAACTCCAGATCAGGGTCTCCGAAAGAACTCCACGCACCCTGAAAGTGAAAAAGTGAGTCATCCAATGCAGAAATTAAACTGCTTCCGCAGATAAGCTCAAAGAAGTCGATGTTAAGCACCATCATAGCTCTGCCCTGTAGTGTTCCGGCCTGTGGGCTTCAATAACCAGGATTCCCAGGTAATACCTTCACAAGGGTGGAGATATATGTCTTCCAAAGGAGGTGTAAGGTGCTCCTTCTCTCTGCTAGCCCACAGGTCACCCTTGGGCAAGGTGTAGTGTCTACTTAGCTTCCCCCCCACCCCCATGGGAGCAGGTGGTGGATGGTCGTATGAGCAGCCGGTGCGTTTCACAAGTCCTGGTTATGCGACCACTGACACCAGGCAGACAATCTCTGAAGAGTGTTGATAATGACTGGGGTCAGCCATCTTGTAAAGATACTGCCCAGAAGAAGGAAATGGCAAATCACTTCTATAGAAAAATTTGCCAAGAACAGTCATGGTTATGGACAGATTGAAGACCATGACTGTCCACGTCATACAACAAGACACATGATGGTGATGATGAGGACCTTCAGTTCCATGAAACACAGTTCCCAAGGAAGTGGAACTGGAGGTACACGGTGTTGCATTAACAAACAGAGAGGTTCATGCTTGAATCCATTTGCTGTCCCTTGTTGAAAACTGAAGGAGAAAAGGAGAAGTGAGATTGTACAGAAGTTTGAAATGTGTTCTTTCATACTACACGTCAGAATCAGATACAGATTCATTATCCTGTATGTCCTGAAATCTGCTGTTTTCAGGACAGTGCAATATATAAAATATTATCTAACTTACAATAAGATAAATAGGCATATATATATATATTGTGTGTGTGTGTGTGTGTGTGTGTGTGTGTGTGTGTGTGTGTGTGTGTGTGTGTGTGTGTGTGTGTGTGTGTGTGTGTGAGTGTGTGTGTGTGTGTGTGTGTGTGTGTGTGTGTGTGTGTGTGTGCGTGCGCTCCTGGTGGAGTCGTCAGGGTGCCGTCATGACAAGCTTTTTGCACCGATCTTTTTGGTGATCGCTCGTCGTACGGTGTGTCTTGGGCATCTGAAACCTGGCGGAGCCCATCCCTCTCCAGGATATATAATATATGTAGAGCTAAAAGACAGCACGTGCATGTGAATATTCCAGACATCCTCTGCCTCAGAAAATCAGCAATACATAGGACATATCAGAACAGTACAGGCCCTTCAGTCCACAATGTTGTGATGGCCTTTTAACTCGCCCTTCCCTCCCACATAACCCTCCATTTTTCTGTCATCCAAGTGTCTGTCTAAGGGTTAACTAAATCCCCTTAATGGATTTGACTGTACCACCAACCCTGGCAGGGCATTCCACACACCCTCCACTCTTAGTGTAAAAAAAAACTATCTCTGGTATCTCCCTTATTTTTGCCTTAACTCACTTTAAAATTATGCCCCTTGTATTAGCCACTTTCGCCTTGGGGAAAGTTCTCCAGCGCTCCACTCAGTCAATGCCTCCTATCATCTAAGATTTGCTCCATTCAGACTGGGGCAGCTTTTTTAAAATAGAGATGAATCTTTCTTCCCACCAACATAACTCAGAGTAACATCTGAGTATGTCTCAGTTTCAATGCTTTCCCTGACTAATGCACTATGATCTTGTTCCCATCATTAAACAGCTGCAGGAAGTCCAGCGTCTGCTTGGTACTTTCTCTGCTCACATCTCCCTTTGCAGGTCGCTGGGCTGAGGCCGGGCTTCACGTGGAACTGAGCTCTTATTGTGTACAAAGTTGCTGAGTGTTAAATCTGAAGGGAAATGGCAGATTAGGGGAGCAGTGCTTGACACATTCCTGCAGTGTCACTAGATCTGTGGGTGAAGTAATGCTATTAACAGTGGTTCAGACGCTGAATCATTGTGAAGTGCTACTGTGTCTTCACTCATACTTGTGAATTATATTTAGTGAGAGCTGGCAAGACCCTGTGCAGGTAAGTAGCTTGTATCATTTCAATGATGTGATGGACACTGGGAGCGGTAACACCACTCTCCTTTGGACACCAGGAGAGGTAACACCACCCTCCCTTTGCATGTGTGCTGACCGAATCCTCTGTAAGTGAATCGCTATACTGTATTGCTAAAGGCTCCCGGAGCAGATGGCCACAATTTCCAGAGACTGTTGAAGCGGGCAGTCGTCTTTAAGTGACTACAGCTTTGTGTTGAGAGCTGCCATTGAGCCTGGACTGATTTGCAAAATGCCTGTGTGATGTCCTGTCAGATCTGAGAGGCCTCGTGGTGGTCCAGCCTTCATCCACACTGGTACACCAGGCCCTTCTGGCCGAACCAGCGCAGCCCAAAAGCACCCATGTGACCAGTTTGCCTGCAAGTTTTTGTACGGTGAGAGGTAGCACCCAGAGGAAGCCCACGTACAAACTTCTTACAGACAGCAGCAGGAATTAAATCTGAGTAGCCTGTGCTCTAAAAGCTTTACGCTAACTGTTACGTTATCATGCTGCCCCCAAATGATTCTTTTGTCGCACCAACGGTCACTTGTAAAAATGCCATCCTCTTCTCTCAGTTCCTCCATCGCTGCCACATCTGCTCTCAGGATCAGGCTTTTCATTCCAGAATATCTACTGATACCTTTTATAAACCCACCAACTCTCACAGCTATCTGGATGTACATCTTCCCACTTTGTTCTCTTGTGAAAATGCTATCCTCCTCTCTCAGTTCCGCCATTTCCGCCTCATCGACTCGCAAGATGAGGCTTTTCAGTCCAGAACTACTGAGATGTCTCCTTCTTCAAAGAAAGAATGTTCCCTTCCTCCTCCCTCAATGCTGCCTTCATCCACATCTCTTCCATTCCTCACCCCATCTTCCCACCACCACACCAGGATAGGGTTCCTCTTGTTCTCACCTACCACCTCACTAGCCTCCGCGTCCAGCGCATAATTCTCTATAACTTATGCCATCTCCAACGGGATCCCACCACCCGACATTCTGCTTTCTGCAGGGATCGCTCCCTATGTGACTCCCTTATCCACTCATCCCTCCCCACTGATCTCCCTCCTGAAGCTTATCCTTGCAAGCAGAACAAGTGCCACACCTGCCCCTAAACCTCCTCCCTCACTATAAATCCAGGTGCCAAGCACTCCTTCTAGATGAGGCGACTCTTCACCTGCGAGTCTGTTGGAATCATGCACTGTATCCAGAGCCCTTGGTGTGGCCTCCTGTATATTGTTGAGGCCTGACGTAGATTGGAAAACCCCTTCACCGAGCAGCTTCACTTCATCTGCCACAAAAATGTGATTTCCTGCTGGCCACCCATTTCAATTCTACTTCCCATTCCCATTCCAACATGTCAGTCCATGGCCTCCTCTTCTGTCAGGATAAGGACTCATTCAGGTTTACCTCGTATTCCAACCTGGTGACATGAGCATCATTTCCTTGAATTTCCAGTCACTGCACTCTCTCCCCCTTTACCAGTCTTCCATTCCCGTTTCCTTCTCTCACCTTATCTCCTTACCAGCCCACCACCACGCTCTGGTGCTCCTCCCCCCTCCCTTTCTTCCATCGTCTTCTGTCCTTTCCTATCAGATTCCCCCTTCTCCAGCCTTTTACCCCTTTCACCCATTGTCTTCCCAGCTCTTTACTTCACCCCCTCCTCCTCTCCCAGTTTCACCAGTCCCCTCCCACCACCTCTTTCTGTGACTTTACTTCTTTCTTTCCCGTCCTGGTGAAGGATCTCGGCCCGAGCCGTCAACCGTTTACTCTTTTCCATAGATGCTCTCTGACCTGCTGAGTTCCTCCAGCATTTTGTGTGTGTTGCCTTGAATTTCCAGCATCTGTAGATTTTCTTCCTACACCGACATGGTTTTACCTTTCTGCACTGGTCAGCCCAATACCATTCAATCCACCTCTCCCCTTCCTCAGGGAGGTTAGCAGGACTGTTAAATATTCACTAGGGCCCTTCTCACCAGAGCTGACTAAATACCTTACTTTCTGTGGGAATATCAAATCAGCTTTCAAAATTAAAAAATCAATTCATCATCATTCAGGATGAGCCTTGCCTGTATAAATCGCGGCAGGGTCAGATTCCTGGAGGCGAGTAAATATTTAATAATATTAGAAAATTTCAGTATTCCAGACAGGTGGCTCAAATGCTCAATAAAGTTGATTTGCATTAGAATTGTAAATTCAAAGATTTGGTTTGTCAGAGTCAAGTCAGGTTGGAAGACCTTGCATGAATGGTGCGCCAGAAAAAGTGACTGACTTTCCCCGCTTTCTGGCAGGTAGCAGTGTGTCAGGCTGGCCTGGGTCACCAGGTGAAATTGTTGCTTCCTGCTGTTTAAAAAATGTCAGTAGAAGTCATACCGTGATGAGTTTGGAGCTTCATTAACAAATTGGTTAATATTCTATTGATTGTAGCCTTAATTGTGCTCAATCTGTGGTGCTCAGTGGGGAGTTTTGGCAGGGATGTGAGCACTTGTCTGCTCCCGTGCTGTATGTCGAACACCACTCACCAGGATACTGGGAGTATCTACCCGGAATTTACATACTTCAAGTGTTAACTTAAAGTCATCATGTGTGACAAGCAGGAAATTAAATTAATAGCTTCTGGCTTGTGAATTGGCATTCTGTTACCCCAGAGGGAAGGTAACTACTGTAGACCATAATGGTCCAGCTGAATATGGTCACATTTTGTTCCCGATTCCAAACCACATTTTGTCTTTGCCTGACAGGGGAATTGTTTGAATTACTTTTCTCTTGGTGAGATTTGAACTGAATTAATTGGTTATTCTAATTAAAATACGGCATTATTACCTGATCTCTTCTCAGGCACAAGGATTTAACATCTACTAAATGTTTCTCGTTGTTTTAAAGGTGCACAAGACAGGACAAGTGTGAGCGAGCGTTGGAACCACACAGATTTGCCACCAGCGTTGGGCAGTGTGTGAAGCTGAGTATCCACCCTAGCAGCATTTCCGTGTCGGAGCACAGTGTCCCGGTGAGTGCCTGCCCTTCTCGGCCCAGTGCGCTGGCTTTAGTAACGCTGGAAAGAACAGCAAGAAAAGTTAGAACTTAAGGTTGTTTCTCTGATGTTAAATGGAGCCATTGAACCAGTGAATACTGGGTTACAGAGCCCCAGTACTTTGGTGACAAAAGGTGCTGGGGGAACTCAGTGGAGCAGGCAGCATCTGTGGGGGAAAAAATAGACATCAGCAGTTCAGGTTGAGACCCTTCATCTGGACTGGAAAGAAATAGGGGAGACAACCAGAATAAAACGAGGTTGGGGGAAGGGATGGAGCGGGAGCTGACAGGTAATGGGTGGATCCAGGTGAGGGGGAGGAATGGGCAAGTGAGGATGGAAAAGATGCCAGAAACTGGGTGGAAGTGAGAAAGAGCTGAAAGTGACGGAATTTGATAGGAGAGAATATTGGACCATAGAATAAAGGATGTGGGTGGTGAACAAATGGAGAGAGAATTGGAATTGGCTTCTTATTGTCACATGTACTGAGTTACACTGATAAACCTGTGTAGTATATTGTTCACAAATATCAAATCATTGCACATTGAGGTGGAACAAAATAAACCAATAACAAAGTCAAAAACATATAGCAGCTGTGGAGAAAGTGAACCATAAGACCCAAGACGTTAATGAGGTAGATTGTGATGTCAAGAGTCTGTCTTAGTACCAGGGAACTGTTAAATAGTCTTATAACAGTGGGATAGAAACTGTGCTCGAGCCTAATGCTACGTGCTTCCAGGCTTTTATACCTTCTGCCCAATGGGAGAGGGGAGAAGAGGGAATGTCCAGAACAGGAGGGGTCTTTGATTACGCTGGCTGCTTTGCTGAAGCACCAATGTGTACAGACAAAATTAAAACTGTGTAACACCTGTACAGTGCCATCAGTGTGTACACAGATTTCTAGAACACAGTCACATGGTCTACTTGGATTTCTAGAACACACTCAATGTAGTCTACTCAGATTTCTAGAAAACAGCCAATATGGTCCACACGAATCTCAAAGTCCAAAGTAAGTTTATTATCAAAGTTCATATACCATATGTCACCATGGTGAACCCTGAGATTCATTTTCTTGTGGGCATTCCCAATAAATCCAGTAACCATAATAGAATCATTGATAGACAGCACCAAAGGATGAACAAGCAGTATGCAAAAGATAGCAATACAAAAAGAAAGAAAAGAGGAAATAGTAATAATATTCTCTAGATCGCAGTCAATGTGGTCTACCTGTAGTTCTAGAACACTTTCAATATGATCTACATGGACTTACAGCAGCCAGTTCTTCCCATAGAACAGGTGGGATTGAAGTTGAAACATGCAGGAAAATAGATACTGATAGCACGGATACATTCGTTTAAATAACAGACAAGATAGGGTCATGATGAATGATTGCTTTTCGGTTGATGTTAATTGAATACTCACATTCTCCGGGGATGAGTGGTTAGGGCAAGTGCATCTATCAATCTGTATCAGTGACTTAGACAGTAAAACAAACCATCAATTCCTACATTTGAAGATAGTACTGACATTGGTGAACAGCACAGAGGATGGTGATAGATTGCAGCAGGGTCTACAGGCTGCTGGACTGGGCAGACAGGTGGCAGATGAAGTTCAATGTGGAGAGATGAGCGGTGATGCATTCTGAAAGACAGAATGACAAGAGTCGGTTCGGAAGAAAGGAGGGTGCAGGAGTTGGGCTGTGTGGGTGCAAGAGTCATTGAGTCAGGTAGGGAAAGGATTTGTACACAATTCTGGGTGTAATCCACAGAGGCATAAAAGCAGAGGTGTCAAGTTGAACCTTAATGAAACACTGTCCTGGCCTAAACTGGTGAGCTGTGTTCAACGCTAATTAAGGATGTTTATTTATTTATTGAGGTACAGGATGCAACAGGCCCTTCTGGTCATTCGAGCCGCACTGCTCAGCAATCCACCGATTTAACCCTAGCCTAACCACAGGACAATTTACATTGACCAATTAATCTACCAAGCGGTCCATCTTTGCAATGTGGGAGGAAACCGGAGCACCCCGAGGAAACCCGTGCGGTCACAAGGAGAACGTATAAGCTCCTTACCAGCAGTGACGGGAATTGCACCCAGGTCACTGGTGCTGTAAAGCATTGTGGTAGCACTGCGTTAACCGCCACGCTACCCTGCCACCCAGAGCACCACAGCACAGAAACAGGACCTGCAGCCCATCTAGTCCATGCTGAACTGTTTTTCTGCTTCGTCCCCTTGACCCACCTGGACCATAGCCCTCCCTTCCACGTACTTATCCGAACTTAAGCCTTGCAATCAAACCTGCAACCTGCACTTTCACCACCCTCTGAGTGAAGACATTCCCCCTCAGCTTCCGCTTAAATATTTCACCTTTTACCCTTCACCTATGACCTCTAGCTCTAGTCTCACTCCACCGCAGTGGGAAAAAGCCCATGGACTTGTAGGGGGTGTGGAACGAGATATGTGGTAGAGGCACGGCAGCCCAAACAGCGTCCTCCTGTGCTGTGGGCATTCTGCGCATCTACAAACACGAACATCCAGTCGTCCCTTCTCATTGTAATTCTCTATTATTTTTGCCCGATTTTTGATCCGTGAAAAGAACTCAAGCAAGAAATCTGCAGTTAGTGTTTGATACAGGTTGTCAGATTGATGATTAATTCTGTTACTGATCGTAAGTACTATGCACATTAGGACAGTCAGAAATGTCTCTGTTTTACAGAAGTGATGTGCAGCAGCTGTTGACCCCAGTGGAGAGCTCTCTACTCGGTCCCTCTGATCCAAGTGGGCAGATGAAACAGAAGTGTATCTCCCTTGTAAAGAAGTACTTCTGGTACTTTGTGGCTGCATTTCTCTGTCTGGGAGTTCAAAGACTGGCAGCTGATACACACTGGCTGGTGATAACACACAGCCTTACCTTTACCTCCCTGCCAGCACCGACTGGCACGTAACCGAGCAGTGCCACTCTGGTGTCGGGGAGTTTACAGCATCAACATGCACTCAGCGGCCACTTTATTAGGTACACCTGTACACCTGCTCGCAAATACAAATACCTAATCAGCCAATCGTCTGGCAGCATAAAAGCATGCAGATGTAGTCCTGATGCTCAGTTGTTGTTTAGAGCAGATGTCAGTGGAGAAGCAATGTGACCTAAATGACTTTGACCATGCGGTGATTGTTGATTCTGGGTGGGGAGGTCTGAGTATCTCAGAAACTGATCTCCTGGGGTTTTCACACACAACTGTCTCTAGGGCAGGGGCTCCCAACCTGGGGGCAACGGACCCCTCGGTTAATGGTAGGGGTCCATGACATAAAAAGGTATGGAAAATCTCTTGAGTTTACAAAGAACGTTGTGAAAAACAAAAAATTCCAGTGAGTGGCAGTTCTGTGGGTGAAAACACCTTGGTAATGAGAGAGGTCAGAGGAGAACGGCCAGACTGGTTCAAGCTGACAGGACGGTTACAGTAACTCAGATAACCACATGTTACAACAGTGGTGTGCAGAAGAGATTACAGAGAATGGTGCAAAAAAAAAAAATTCAGTGAGTGGCAGTTTGGGGCAAAAACACCTCATTAATGAGGGAGGGCAGAGGAGAATGACCAGATTGGTTCAAACTGAAGGAAAGATGACAGTAACTCAAATGATCACACATTACAATAGCGGTGTGCAGAAGAGCATCTCTGAATGCACAATGTGTTGAAACTCAAAGTGGATGGGCTACAGCAACAGAAGGCCACAAGCATGCACAAATACACTCTGATTTATTTGTAAAATTATTGTTACATTTTAATGGCAGTTACTTCATATCAATTCATTTAAATAATGCATACTGGGGCTTCATGCAAATTTCTCAGCAGGCTTATTGCTAATCACGCATTTTGAGTTTCACCCTGCTAGTTATCTTCGGGAAGTCAAACCTCTCAACAGTTGAACAGTTGTTTATCAACGTCTGTTGGTGCAATGCATAAATCTCACAACTGTACTTGATTTAAGTTTATTCTCTGTCAGAATGGATGTTGAATGTCGGAAATGAAGGCGTTGGATACTTGTGACATAGAAGCAGAATTAGTCTACTCGGCCATCGTGTCTGCTTCACCTTTCCATCATGGCTGATCTATTATCCCTCTCATTCTCCTATTTTTCCCAGTAAACTTTAAAACTCTTACTAATCAAGAGCCTATCAACCTCTGGTTTAAATATACTCAATCACTTGGCCTCCATAGCTGTCCGTGGCAATGAATTCCACAGATTCTCTAGCTAAATTCCTTCTCAGCTCTGTTCTAAATGGACACCCTTTTATTCTGAGGCTGTGCCTTCTCGTCCTAGATTCCCTCACTACAGGAAACATCCTCTCCACATTCACTCTACCTGGGTCTTTCAATATTTGATTTGTTTCAATGAGATCCCCCTCATTCTTGTAAACTCCAGTGAGTACGGGCTCAGAGCCAACAACCGCTCTTCATATGTGAACCCTCTTCCTTCCTTACCAATGATTCAACTTGCAGGTTCACCATTAAGGATTCTTGCACAGGGACTCCCAAATCCCTTTGCACCTCTGATTTTTGAACTTTCTTGTTGTTTAGGAAATAGTCCATGCCTTTATTCCTTCTACTGAAATGCATGACCGTGCACTTCCCTCACTATATTCCATTTGCCACTTCTTTGCCCATACTCCTAATCTGTGCAAGCCTTTCTGAAGACTCCCTGTTTCCTCAACTCTATGTTCCTCTCCACTTATCCTTGCACTGTCTGCAAATTTTGCCACTAAGTCATCAATACTGTCATCCAAATCAAACAACGTAAAAAGAAGCAGTCCCAATACTGACCCCTGCGGAACACAACTAGTCATTGGCAGCCAACCAGAATAGGCCCCCTTTATTCCGACTCTTTGCCTCCTGCCAGTCTTCTATCCATGCTAGTATCTTCCCTGTAAGGTCATGGGCTCTTATCTTGTGAAGCAGCCTCGTGTGCAGCACCTTGTCAAAGGCCTTCTGAAAATCCAAGTAAGCAATATCCACTGACTCTCCTTTGTCAGTCCTACCTGTTGTTTCCTCAAAGAATTCCAGCAGGTTTGTCAGGCAAGATTTCACCTTAAGGAAACCATGCTGATTTCGGTCTACTTTATCATTTGCCTCCAAGTATCCAGAATCCTCATCCTTAATAATGTACTCCAACATCTTCCCAACCACTGAAGTCAGGCTAACTGGCCATTGAGTTCCTTTCTTCTGGCTCCCTCCCTTCTTAAAAAGTGGAATGACATTTCCAATCTTTCAGTCCTCTGGAACCATTTCAGAATCTAGTGATTTTGGAAAGATCATTATTAATGCTTCCACAACCTCTTCAGCCACCTCTTTTCAGAACCCTGGGGTGTAGTCCATCTGGTCCAGGTGACTTATCTACCTTCAGACCTTTCAGCTTCCCAAGCACCTTCTCCTTAGTAATAGCAACCACACTCACTTCTGCCCCCAGTACTTGTGCTTGCACAGTTTGTTGTCTTCCGAACTCTGGTTGAACGCCCTAGTTGGGCAGTCAGTCTTTCAGTGATCCTGCTTTGGTTATTATTCTGTGGATTTATCAAGTATGCCCACAAGAAAATGAATTTCGGGGTGACATATACTGTATGTACTTTGATAATAAAATTTGAACTTTGAATTTGTGGCATACTGCCAGTGAAGGTTGACGCAAAATGTTTGTTAAGTTCATCCACCATTTCTTTGTTCCCCATTACTATCTGTCCAGCATCATTTTCCAGTGGTCGGATGTCCACTTTCACCTCTCTTTTAGGATTGAAAACACCAAGTACAAAAACAGTCAGCAGATCAGGCAGTATGTGTGGGAAGAGAAATGGGACTAATGTTTCAGGATCAGTTCTATTTCTCTCTGCGTGGTCGCTGTCCGACCCGGTGAGTGTTTCCAGTGTCCGCACTCTTTACCTTTACTGCAAATGTTTGACAAGAACTTCCGCTTGCTGCCACATTCATGGGGCAGAGTTTAACCCCAGTTAATCTTAACCCAGCTTCACGCTGCTTCCGAGCACAGATCTGGGCGCTTGCTGAATTTGTCCCCATCTGTTTCCCGCAGCTCTCTCTGAAAGTCAGTGATGTCCCGGACCTCTCCGCTGGTGTCGTCTGCGCTTTTGGTGAACTAGCCGAGGTGGACGGTCAGACGATGGGCGACACAATTGTGTGCGTCTCGCCGGCTGCTAAGGATGTGCCTTCTGTACTGAGCAACCAAGGTAACAACCTGTTTTAGCAAAGCAGGCTCCCTGCAGTGTGGTAAACCTGTTGAATTCAGGTGGATACCTACATAGACATGCAACGGTACAGAACAGCAACAGGCACCGCAGCCCACAATGTTAGCACTGGCCAAATGGAACTCAATACCTCAACCTCTTCTGCCTCTACATGATCTGTAGTTCTATCATATATAAATGCCGCTGTCTTATCTGTGTCCATTACTACTCCCGCACTTACCACTCTGTGTAAAAAAAATTTGCCCGCTCGTGTCACAGAGTTACAGAGCACCACAGTAGGGAAACTTGTCCCTTGGACTAGATGTCAAAGGGCAAAGGGCCTGTTTCTATGCTGTCGTGCTCTAAGATTCTATGACTCTAGCCCATGCCGAACGGTTATTCTGCCTAGTCCCGTTGACCTGCACCTGGACCATACCCCCCAGACCCTTCCCACAGATGTACGTAACCAAACTTGTCTTAAACTTTGCAATCAAAGCCACATCCAGCACTTCCGCTGGCAGCTTGTCCCACCCTCACATCACCCCCTGAGTGAAGACGTTCACCCTCAGACCAGGGGTCCACAGACCCCTCGTTTAATGGCACTGGCCCGTGGCATAAAAAAAGTTGGGAACCCCTACCTTAAACATTTTTCATTTCACCCTAAACCCATGACCTGTAGTTCTAGTCTCACCCAATATTAGTAGGAAAAAATCTGCTTGCATTTAAGCTATCTGTATCCCTCATAATTTTGTATATCTCTATCAAATCTCCAATACTCCAGAGAATAAAACTCTGGCCAGGATACAAAATTAAATCTAACTAGCTAAATCTCTTCTGCCTGCATGAGCCAAATCCCTATCATATACAAATGCCACTATCATATCTGCTTCTACCATTATTACCCCGATATCAGTACTGTGTAAAAAAATCTAACTTGTCTCTCACATCTCCTTTAAACTTTCTGCCTTTCACCATAAGTGCCTGACATCTAGTATTTGACAATTCTACCCTGGGATAAAGATTCCAACTGTCTACCCTATCTCCGCTCATTTACTTAGGTTCATCTCCCCGACTGGGGCAAAGGCTGCTGTCAGAAACTCGCCAGAGTCCTCTGTCCTGGGCCAGTCTTTCAAGCTGTCCCAGGACTAGCCCTTCCACTCCCAGCAATGAGGTCTTTGGAGCCTCTGTTGGCTTTACTGTATCACTGGCTTTTTACAGGATGGGGCTGCTCACCCCACACAACCCTCCTTTAGCAGGTGGGCTTGGGACCGTCCATAGTGAGTTCTGCCCTATCTATGCCTCCAGTGCATGTTTACACATCTACCACTCTCCCCGTTGACTTTTTCCAACAGGAATAATTTGCAGGAAGGTGCCACTGAAGTATGAAATCTTTCTTTTCCAACACGACAGCTGCCACGTTTACAATCATGTTATTGTGCTAACCGTGGTCTCAGTTTTGACGGTACCCCGTACGTCGGATAGTCTGAGAATGACAGTACAGAGTTGTGTTGTCCAGTCTAAAGGGCAGGTGCTGGATGGGTAGCCTCCCGGGTAACCTATAAAGTAAGTTACTTGAAATCGGTTCTCACTCACAGTGTGAAAAATCGCCAGCACCAGCGTTTAATGTTGTTCAAGAGGCAGCTAAAGACTACATCTTAATCTCCCAATCTGTCCACAAACTCTGAACCCCCAGGTAACAGAAGGTGCAAATGGAGGAACAGAAGTCCTAGAAGGTGGCTTCATCTGCATTAATAGCACTAAGCTAACCTTTTACCCTTCTCTAAGAGCAATCGAATTCTTCCGTCCCACATAACCCTTCATTTTTCCTTCATCCATTTGCCTCTTTCAGAGTTGCTTAATGTTCCTAATGTATCTGCCTTTACCATTGCCCCTGGCAACGCATTTCACGCACCACCACTGTCTCTGTAAAAAAACCTGCCTCTGACATCCTCCCCCCCCCCCCCCCCCGAACATATTAGCCATTTCACCACTGGGAAAATGTCTCGTATTGCCCACTTGATCTATGCCTCTTGTCATCCTGTACAGCTCCATCAAGAACACCTCCCTTCCTCATTCACTTCAAAGAGAAAAGCTCTGGCTTGTTCAACCTATCTTCATCAGACATGCCCTCTAGTCCAGGCTGCACCCTCTCTAAAGCTTACAAATCCCTCCTATCATGAGGCGACTGGAATGGAACACAGTGTTCCGAGTAAGGAAATTTCAAGGGAAGTTATCATAGATTCTAATTTCTCATCTGGTGTTCCTGATTTCCCATCCCCAAGGCTGGTCTGTCCTGTAGAACATGAAATTGCACTGATGTTGAACCGAAATTATCGCAAAGCAGAGAGCATTTCCTCCCTGTTGACTAGCAAGGAAGGAAGGAACTGCTGTGGGAATTGCATCCTATTTGTAACCAATTACACTGTGTTCTTGAACATCAGTGAACTACACCCCTGTTTATTGATTCCAGGTATGCTGAAATCAGTATTCCGTTCTGAGAGACAACAATCGGCAAAGTACATTCAAAGCAAGCTTCTTCCCGTTCAGGGGATGAGTCAGAGACTCCAGGGAAACATCGGCTCGCTTTGAGAATCAGAAAAACCTGCTGACTTATTAGTAACTGGCATTATAAAGGACTCTCTCATTAAGATTAAACTAGATGTTTAATTGTTTTCCCCTGGGTGTTTTGTATACAGTAAATAAAGGAGTAATCAGATATGAAATAAATCTGTACAGTTTTTATCTTTTTACCCCGGGGAGGTATCGAGTACAAAGAATAGCATAAGGCCTCCTGCGAGCCATCTAACTCTTTCTACACTGCTCCACCTCATTCCCAACTACCTGGAAATACAGGATTTACAGTTGCTCAAAATTGTCAAAGGTTTTGAAGCAAAGAATAGATCTTGAATTTCGATTCAAGTTTATTCATTGGAATAAATCAGTTTAAGGTGGTTTTGAAGTGATCCAGCCTCGGGAGTGGACTTCAGTCCTGAGCCTCTGTGGGGCAGAAGTGGGAGAGGAAGCGGCCGGGAGAACTGGAAGACATTGCTCCTGATTGTCATGTGTCTCCTCTCAGCCTGACTGGAGCAGGCATGAAGCTCACCAGTGCTGAGAAGCCACAAGTACCCCATTCTGTGAGGTTAGCAGGTACAACCTCAACTCCTGACTGACTAATCCTTATTGAGGCTGAAGAACAGCTTTGGAATAATTGGAGTTATGATTTATGGGAAAAGATGGGAGAATGGGGTAGAGATGGGCTGAATAACCTAACACTGTTGCTGTGGTCTTCCAGTGACAGGCTGCAATGGAGAACCTTCAAACGTGAAATGTTTAGGTTCAGTCCTCAGACTAATGAGAGGACGTGAACTCAGTGAGAGAAGTCCCTACCGTCAGTATTGGAAAACGTGATTCCCGTGTGTCTGTGTGTGTGAGTGCGAGATACCACACATAAGGTCCATGGACCAGAGTAGTTACTGACATTAGGCGAGAGATGGCAGATACATATCCCCAAAAAGTGTGGTAGACATGTCTTTAATTGTAAGATGCTTGGGAATGAGTGACATGTGTTGAAATATAATCGACTCCCTACAAATGACTGAGATTTAATCTGACAGTTCTTGCCGTTTGAATTCTTTTCTCTGGATATGAAGGCTTTGTCCCCTATCGCTCTCCTACAACTCGAGTGCTTCCTTAGATGGTTAAAATACTCTGAGTGGATAGGAGGGTGACGCAGTGGTGTAGTGGTTAGCACGACACTTTACAGTACAAGCAATTCAGGTTTTACTTCCTGCTGTGGCCTGTAAGGATTTTGTACCTTCTCCCTGTGACCGAGTGGGTTTCCTCTGGGTGCCCTGGTTTCCTCCCACAGTCCAAAGACGTACCGGTTGGTTGGTTAGTTGGTCACTGTAAATTGTCCCGTGAAACCGTAAAACTTCTGGACAAGATGGCATCAGTGAGCAACAATTCCTCGGGCGACATCTCCCAGGTAGCAAATCTGTCCAATTATTTCACTTCTCCCATGCTGTTCTTTTTGTTTTGTTCGTGTTACGGAAACTTGGAGCCTTTGCCGTACAGTTTGGAACTCGATCTAAGGATCCAGCACTATGCTGTGTATGGAGAGCTGCCTTGTGGAGACAGAGTCGGTGGGGGAGACAAAAAGGTCCGAGAACATAAACTGACTCGTGGAAGTATAGGGTCAGAGACAAAGTATAGGGTCATGAATGACTCCAACCAGCAAGGAAGGTTGAAGCATCAAGTCAAGTTGCTTTTTATTGTTGTTTCGACCTTACTGCTGGTGCAGTACACAGAAAAAATGAGACAATGTTTTCCAGGACCATGGCGCTACATGAACAATACAAAAACTACACTAGACTACAGACCTACCCAGGACTGCATAAAGTACACAGAACAGTGCAGGCATTACAATAAATAATAAACAAGGCAATAGGCACAGCAGAGGGCAGTAGGTTGGTAGTCCGATGGCTTGGGGGAAAATCTATTACATAAATAATCAGCTGAATGGCAGCACCCGGGCTTCCGTCCGTTTCTGTACTCCCGCCGAGTGTTTCGTTGCACAGCTGTAGTCCAATTTAATGTCCATCGGAGAGCAGAATGGACAGGAGAGCTGGCCGGCTAGGGCTTGCTTTTTTCCTGGCATGGACTCCTGCCCGCTCGCCTCGCTTCCATTTCCTCGCACACCGCTTACGCTGTCCCCACCTCCGGCCACCGGCATCAGGCGACTCCAAGGACTGCAGGCCCAATTCCCTCAGCAAGCCGAGGTCGTGCAATCTAACCAGCAGATTTTCATGAAGGTTTGTTTTTGGGCGATCTCTGTATTGTAGCAGTATCTGGCGATGGTAGATAGTCCTCTGTTATACATCACCCTAAACCCTAATTGTGCCTTAAAATTAAATTTTAATTTAAGATTAAATTTAAAAAATTAAATTAAAGTAGCACCAGATCCGAAAGGCCACTGCTGCCGCGTGCCACGCTGCCTACTGGATCAAGTTGAAGCATCAAGGATGACTCCCAACAGAGATGGTCAGTAGCCAGAATTGAGCATTTGGTGTGGTCAGCTCCAAATCGGCACTTTTGACTTGGATCTGCGTTCGACCTGGATTGGCAATGTTCGGACCTGGGTCGGCAGCTGCTCTTTACGGAAGGACTGAATTCATGTGGCTGCTCTGCTTGTACGCTGGCAAAATGACATTTTCCATATTCTGAGATTTATGGGACTATTGGACTGTCTATCAGTTCCCTTCAGCTTTCTCTTGTTTTCTTTCTTGTGGCCAATTGACAGGCAGGCATCCTGTTAATTTTTGTGTGGGGGGTGTTTGAGGGTTTGGTGCTACTGTTGCTGTTCTTTTCTGCGAGTGAGGCCATCGGGGACTGGGGATTGTTATGTGTAGGGGGTCGGTGATCGTTATTGTGGCTGTTTTTTGCTGTGGGGGTGAAGGAATTTTGGTGACTGCAGGTTTTGCTTTTTTTTGTGCAGGGTGGGGGTGTGAAATTGATATGTTTTCTTTCATCAACAATCCCCTGGTCTTTCTGTATTCCATGGCAATCTGGAGAAGAGAAATATCAGAGTTGTGTTGTACACAGATACTTTGACAGTAAAATGAACATGTTTGATTAGGCTGGGATTAAATTGAGGCATTGCTGGGTGATGTGGTTCGAAGCACTGGGAGGGCCTACTTCATGCTGTATCTCAGTAAGTAAGTAAATAGATAGATAAATAAGCGGCAGAATGAGCAACTATTGAGTGACTGTTATGTTCCCCATAGATTGGATTGGGGTCAGTCTCCAGCTGAAGTCCAGGGAGACAGGGCAGACCTTCGCCAGCACCGAGTTCAAGTTCTTCAACTGCAGAGTTCACCAGCTGTAAGATTGACTTCTATCAGTTCTCGTTGTCTCAAAGTGGTTTGTAAATTAAACGTACAGACATATACACCGTTGTCTCTTGTCAGCTCAGTACATGTAGATCACACAAGCCAGTTACTCAGAGCCTCACTTGTCTTGTAAGGAACACCGTGGTCTTGTTGGGCTGATTTGTGAGCAGGCTTCAGTCAATAATTCCCTCGTCAACATTGTCCTCCGGTAGTTTCAGCTAGTTGGGCTATTGATAAAGTAGCAATAAGGTAACCTCATTCCATTTGTAAACAGAGCTTTTTAAATGCCTCTTATCCCATGCAAGACCCATCCAGATCTGTTCGTCGGCTCCAAGACTCAATATGTCCCAGCGGTTCTCGAGCTGTGAGCGATGGCAGCCTTGACTCCTCACTACCAGACTGCGACCCGCTGTAACATGGCTCCCTCACTAAAAGCAGGTTCCCCGTCAAAAGAACTCAGTCGCCCTGCCCTTTGCCGCTGGAAGTTGCCTCTAGTGAGGGCACACTGTGTGTACAATGCATCCCCTTCCATCTGCAACGCAACAGAGCCTGGGGCCCGGGGAACAAATGAGTTCAGCAACCCCAGATGAAAGGTCTAGACCAGAAATGTCCATTCTACCCTCCCCCCCCAACTGATGCTGCCTGACCCCCAAGCTCCTCCAGTGCCTGTTGTCTTGTCCCAGATTCCAGCATCTGTATTCTTCTTTGTCCCCTCATTATTTCATACACCTCAACTAACCCACCCCCACCCCCAGCCTTCTCCAAAGAACCCCAGCCCCTCCGGTCTTTCCCCATTGTTGCACGTTTCCATTCCCAACATTGTCCTCCTCAGCAACCCCTCCAGTGCCCTCCCTCTCTTCTGTGATGTAGAGACCAGGATTGTCAATGGCGCTCAATCTGTGGTGTTCTGCACTGTTTCAGCAAAACATCCCTGTGCTTACACCTCTGCCTCAGCTACTGAATGAGAGTGTTCCTTCTGCCCTTACTGACTTGTCCTGCTCTGTGGACCCAAACTCCAAAGTCTCTCTGTGTGTTCCTTTGCCCCACAGTTATCCTCGTTCCTGCATGCCTCTCAAGGAAATGGCCAGAGGTGGAACAGGCACTACATGGTGCTTGTGTCTGAGGGTGACTGCACCAGTCTCTAGCCTTCCGTATCATGGATCATGGGTCTGACGTTGTCTGCTCCTGGAGTCATCCCTTTCCCAACCGTTCAGCCCTCCCCCCACCACCCCATCACCCAAAGGCCTGGCTACGTCAAGATCTGACGAGGCCTGAACTGAGGGCAGGCCCCCTGTGTAATGAAATTCAAAGATTCAAAGAAATTTTATTATCAACATATGCATGCAGTGTACAACCCCGAGATTTGTCTTCCTGCAGCCAGCCAGGAAACAAAGACACACCATGGAACCATTTCAAAGAAAACTTCTTCAAACACCTAACACATAAAAAAGGAACAAATCCATGCAAATGTCAAAAAACGAGTCAATAACACACAGAATATCAAACATCAAGCCGTACAGTCCTTGAAACAGTCTAGGAATGTTCAGTTTAGTTCAGTTCAGTTCAATTTAGGTTTTCAAAAGCAAGCTTTGAATTTTGTTGATAAACTGAGGGAGCATGCACCTCCCATTAGCCAGACTCTGTATCACCGGTGACACCGTCTAGGCAAGAGATCCCCATGTTTCCTGTTGTCCATTTGTTCCAGGTGCCTGTCGTGTGTGACCAGTGCCTTCCACTGCCATTGGTGTAAATACCGAAACCTTTGCACGCACGATCCCAGTATCTGCTCTTTCCAGGAGGGACGGGTCAACTCCTCCGAGGTAAGGCTCGATGGGCTGAATGGCCTAATTCTGTTCCTACGTATCATGGTAAGGCCACCCTGCCAAGCCTTCATTCAGCAGCCACCATCAGTTAGTCTATTGAACCTCTGAGAATTCATCGGTAAAGAATACCATTACCAGGAAGTTGCCACGCCTGAGTGAAAAGGAAAGGTTGAATAGGTTAGAGCTTTTCGCCCTGGAGTGCAGGAGAGTGAGGTTGATTTGACAGAGTTACACAAGATTTAGAGGGATATAGACAAACAGGCTTTTTTTCCCACTAAGGTTGGGTGAGACTAGAACTAGAGGTCATAGGTTAAGGGTGTAAGGTGAAATATTTAAGGGGAACCAGAGGCAAAACCTTTTCACTCATAAGGTGCTGTGACTGTGGTACGAGCTGCCAGCAGAAGTGGTGGATGGAACATTAAAGAGGGTTGGATAAGTACATGGATGGGAAGAGTATAGAGGGCTATGGTCCAGGCATGGGCCGATGGGACGAGGCAGAGTGTGCTCTGAATGGGCTGAAGGGCCTGATTCTGTAACGACGTGCTCTATGACTCTATGACATCTTTGAGATCGCCTGTCAACCTCTCCTCTTGCCCAGGTGGTGTACATCAGGTAACGGATTTAGGCCAGCACCGTCTCTCACCTCAGTGTTCTCTGTTTCTTCTTGAGCTGTTGGATAAGCTTTCCAACCTCTTCCTAGTCTGGCCTCGCACTGTTCATTGGAACTGTGCTCTGTGGGGTGAGCTCAAGTACACCTGCCCCTCCCCACAGACACTGCCTGGCTGTTCAGAGTTCCAGTTCTTCTGCCATGCAGGTCCAGAGATGTATATTGATGGTCCTTCAACTTCAAACACTAAGGTTTTCTTTCTTGCCCTCTTGAGGGGTGCTGGCTGAAGGCCCAGTGTCTCTGTTGGATGACTCTGTGACTCTATAATGACGTGTTTGATAAAGAGATTTACAGTGTGATGGGTAAAGGAAAGACATGTTCAATGCTGGTCACTCAAACTTTCAACTGATCAGCAGATACAATAGTGGTGTAAGAGAGCCATGTGAAGATATACAGTACTGTGCAAAAGCTACACATATATATATAGCTAAGACTTTTTCACAGTACTGTAGAAATTTTATGTATTGCACTGTACTGCTGCAAAATAAAATCTCTGCCCAAAGTGTAGACTGTTCATTTCCATGGTAGCTGCCTGACCTGCTGAGTCCCGCCAGCAGTTAGTGTGCGTTGATTTGGATTTCCAACATCGGCAGAATCTCTCGTGTTTCTCTGTGTTGTATGTCTTTGATGGTGGGTAGGCAGGTGATGCGTTGGGCAGTTTTAACTACCCGTTGGAGAACCTTCCTGTCTGCCACGGTGCAGTTTCCCATACTGAGCAGCTGATGTGAAAGAGGGTCACCAACCTGGCCTACCTCAGGCATCAGTAAATGTTGTAGGGCAGAGGTTCACGGACTCCTTGCTTAACGCGACTGGTCCATGGGAACCCCTGTTGTAGGAGCTCTAATGAGAGGAGGGGGCTTCATTGGGGAAAGAAGAAGAAGCTAGAGCACCAGACAGTTGTAATTCTCTACATCGCGGCCGTGGAATACCCGGAGTACTGGGAATTCTGCAGTTACGGGCTTTTCTGAACATTTTATTAAACCCTTACCCTCAATCAGCTCTGTCATTTGCCAAGTGGCAGAAGCTTCCCTGAGCATGTAGGAGTTGTAAATGTGGGTGAGGAATAATTAAGCAGCAAGGACAAGTGGTGGCACATATGCCAATGTAAACAAAACCAAACCGTTGTAGAATTAGTTGGCTTTGTCAGAAGCATTTCAGTGATGTTAATTTATGGAAATTTATGCTAACATTGGATTCTGCTTTTGTCAAAGATAATGATTACTACCAGCCTTCCTTCAATGCACAAAAACATGTGCTTTCCCTTCTGGAATTCTGAATCATCACATCTAACAAATATTTATTTGTCAAACCTTGAATAATTGACTAAATCCACAAACTGCTTGATTGCCTAAATCCACAGACTGTTCTGTTATTTGTAAAGTACCTCCTGCGCTGATAGGTGTGTGTCCCTTAAGGAGATTGTTTGATAATCTTGCTCCTTCTGCTCTGGTGTTGATGGTGGCCTCAGACAACTGGAATACTCAGGGAGGTTTGTCTAACTCTGTAAAGCAAAGAATCTTGTCCTTTCTCCACAATCAGTGTGGGCAGACAGGCTGAGTGTGTTGCCATGAACCCATTGTAAAATGGTGAGGCTACTGCCTGGCAGGGTACAAAGAACATAGAACTGTTTAGAGCAGGAGTCAGAGTTCCTATTAGGATGGCATGGTAGTGTAATGGTTAGCACAGTGCTCTGCAGTGTCAGCGACCCAGGTTCAATTCTCACCGCTACCTGTAAGGAGTCTGTACGTTCTCCGTGACCGTGTGGGTTTCCTCCCTTAGTCAAAAGATGTACTAGTTGGTAGGTTAATTGGTCATCATAAATTGTCTCATGATTAGGCTAGGATTAAACTGGGGGGTGCTGGGCAACGTGGCTCGAAGGACTGGAAGCGTCTGCCTACTCTATGCTGTATCTCAGTAGATAGATAAAGAGTCAGAACCAGGTTTAATAGAGTGGTGAATTGGGAGAATTCAGTGGGTATACTTAAGGCAGAGAGTGATCGGTTCTTGACTGATCAAGGCATGAAGAGATATGGGGAACACAAAGTACACTGCAGATGCTGTGGTCAAATCAACATGTACAAACAAGCTGGAGGAACTCAGCAGGTCGGGCAGCATCTGTTGAAACGAGCAGTCAACGTTTCGGGCCGAGACCCTTCGACACAGATATGGGGAGAAGACAGGTGATTGAGGCTGAGAGGGAAAGTGGATCACTCACAATAAAATGATAGAGCAGGCTCAATGGGCCAAATGGCCTAATTCTGCTCCTCTATCTAGACCTTATGGTCTAGTATCACTGACTAATATGAAATTTGTTGTTTTACAACAGTGCAGCAAAATACATAAAAGATATAAATTACAATAAGAAATATATGTAATTAAATAAGTATTGCAGAAAGAGAATAAAAATAGTGAGATAGTGTTCATGGGTTTATTGTCTGTCCAGAAATCTGATGGCGAAGGGGAAGAAGCTATTTCTCGGCCCTTCAGCCCATGATGTCTTTTCCAACAGTGATGTTAACTTAAATTAATCACTTCTGCCTGTATGTGATCCATATCCCTCCATTCCCAGACATGTTGAAAAAATAATATTAAACAATAGTCAAAAACCCCAAGCAAACAGAAATTTCTGTCTGAATGGGAACTCCCTAATCGACATTTCCATGTGCATATTTAAAAGCATCTTCAACACCAGTATTAAATCTGCTTCCATCACCATCCTGGCAGCCCATTTTACACAGGAACTCACCCTGTGTAGAAATAAATGTGGCCCTCACATCTTCTTTATATTCCAACCCTCTGCTTAATTCAAATGCATTTCCTCTAATACTTGGCATTTCTGAGTGTCTCTATCCAAACCCACACTGAACCCATCCTTCTCAAAGTTATAGAAACTCCAGAGTCAATCCAACATCTCCTGTAATCCAAGCAGCCTCCACGGACCCTCACACTCTTCCCGTAACGGGGTGATCAGAATGTGGCCTGACCAAGAGTTCATACAGCTGCACTTCCTCACTCAGTGGTGCTGTAGGTCGCTCTTGCTACCCGGTATGGCCTTTGCCCATCCAGCTGCCGGGAATGAAGGGCAGCAGGGCTTCCTAGCTGACCAAACTTACCAAGGGATCAGTGCCAGGGGTGGAGGTGAGGGAGGATGGTGGAAGGGTACTTGAGGAGTCAGCACCATCTTCGAGCACAATCTGGGATTTTGAAGGAGAGATAGAGAAAGAGAGTCTGTGGTTCTTATCAACCTATCAGCCTGTCAGACATAAGAACGAGGAGCAGAATTAGGCCATTTGGCCCATCAAGTCTGCTCCGCCATTCTGTCATGGCCAATTTATTCTCCCTCTCAACCCATTCTCCTGCCTTCTCCCTGTAAGCTTTAATCAAGAACCAATCAACCTCTCCCTTAAATATACCCAATGACTTGGCCTGTACAGCCATCTTTGGCAAGAATTCCATAAATTCAGCACCCTCTAACTAAAGAATTTTTTCTTCATCTCTGTACAAAATGGATGTTCCTCAATTATGAGGCTGTGCCTCTGGTCCAAGACTCCCCCACTCTAGGAAGCATCTTCTCCACAACCTCTATCTAGGTCTTTGAATATTCGATAGATTTAAATGAGACCCCCCCCCGCCCCCCCAACTCTTCTAAACTCCAGCAAGTACAAGCACAGAGCTATCGAACACTCCTCATACACTTTCAATCTGGGGATCATTCTCATCATTCTCCGGAGCCTCTCCAGTTTCAGCACATCCTTTCTTAGATAAGGGGCCCAAAACTAGCAGGTCATGAATTGCATCTTTCAGTAACTGCACACCAAACGCTAGCCCTTTGGAGAATCAACCACGTTTCACTGGGAAATTGTTAATCTCTCTGTAATTGGTTGCTGAATGCAGAAATCCACCCTATTATTTCATCAGCTGAGCAATTCTATTATTGCAGCTTTGAAGGCTACACAAACACACAGCAAGCTTTAATTACTTCCCCGTGACCTCTCATCACAAACTGGATACCAGCTGAAGTATCCTGGTTCAAGCTGAGGTTGGCGTTCATCATTACCAGACACTGTTGATGATGTTTTAACTAGTTGTTTTGAGCATGGACCTATTCCCTGAATGATGCCCTGACCGTGTAGAGGAACAACAAACGTGGAGGCGGTTTGCCTGATATTTCTCTAACGCAGACATTTCAAGCCCCATGTTAGGGAAATGGTCACATAAATAGGGCAGAGAAAATTTACAAGGGTGTTGCTGGGACTGGAGGACCAGGGTTATAAGGAAAGATTGAATAGGTTAAGACTTTATTCCCTGGAACGTGGAAGATTAAGGAGAGATTTGCTAGAGGTATACAAAATTATGAGGGGTATCAATAGGGTAAATGCAAGCAGGATTTTCCCACTGAGGTTGGGTGGCACTACAGCTAGAGGTCAGGGGTTAAGGGTGAATGGTGAAAGGTTTACGGGGAACATAAGGGGAAACTTCTTCACTCAGAGGGCGGTGAGAGTGTGGAATGAGTTTCCAGCACGAGCGATGCATGCGAGTTCGATTTCAACATTAAGAGAAGTTTGGATAGGTACATGGATGGTAGGGTTACGGATAGTTCTGGTCCATGTGTAGTCTGATGGGACTAGATAGAGTAATAGCTCAGCACGGATTAGATGGGATGAAGGGCCTGTTTCTGTGCTGAACTTTTCTATGACTATGACATAGAATATAAAGCATAGGACATAGAAGAGTACAGCACTGGACTGTCCACAGTGTTGTGTTGGTCTTGATGCCAATTTATACTAATAGTTCTCCTGTGTATCATCCATATCCCTCCATTCCTTCCATATTGAGGTGTCTATCTACAAATCTGGTCATCAAACTGCTTGCTTCCATTAATCCCCTGCGTTAGCCTTTCCGGGTACCATCCATTCTCTGTGTAAAAAAAAACCTCTCAGTTCACCTTGAAACTTTTCCCTGCTTGAGCACAATTATTGCCACTTCATCATCCAAACCTTCCTCCTAATCGCAAGGCTGCCCAGAAGTTGGTGCTCGTCTGGAACTTCACAGTGTGTCCCTCAGTGTTGTTTAGAAGCTCTGACCCTTCCAGCTGTTGCCAAATTCCCCTGGTTAATCAACAGCAGGACTGGGATTTCTAAGGCAATGCCTTTGGTGGAGTAGGGAATCTTCGTCCAATGTGCATTAACAGAGACCATTCTGACCATGGGGCCAAGCTCTGGGTAGAGAGTCTGTGCACAATAAAGCACCATTCATTCACAACAAGCATAGAAAATTCTGGAAACAAGGCATGGCAGGACAGCATCTGTGGAAAGAGAAACTAGTAAACATTTTAGTTCAAGGACGCTAGTCAGGCCTGTTGCACTCTCCTTAGACACTGACTGACCTGCAAAGTGTTTCCAGCGTTTTGTTTTTATTTCGGATTTCAGTCATCCACACAAAGGTTCACAAAACATCCTGCCTCCCACTCCCTCCCACACCGCTGCCATCCCCTGGCGCTGACTTTTCCAAATCAGTGGAAGTTGGTGATGTTTGTGAGTGGGGGTTCGTTCATTTCTGCGTTAAGCCAGAGTTCGCGTATCAGGACCGCTGGTCTTTCCTCCTGCCTCCTCAACCAACCACTCCCTTCCCTCTTCTAATGGTGTCAGTGATTCCTTCAGGAGTTTTCCTGTGTGGATCAGGAGGTCTTCCTAATGTTGTACCCAGTGTCCCAATCTCACCACTGTAAGCTGCAAGATGCATCCTTTCATTGTCATGGTCCATGAGGGAAATAAACTCGGTGAATACACACACTCTTTATCCCAGGGTTGGGGAATCAAGAACAAGGGGTTATAGGGTTAACACAAGAGGGGAGAGATTTAATAGGAAGCTAAAGGGCACCTTTTTCACCCATCTATAGCTATGGTGCCTAAAACTTTTGCACATTACTGTAGTAATTTCATCTATTGCACTGTACTGCTGCCGCAGAAAAAATCAAAATTCAGGACGTGAGTGATGATAAACCTGATTCTCAAAGGGGTCTCTATTGTGGACTGAAAGTGAGAAGGGGGCAGGGAGAGGGGAATGACGGTTGGGAAAAGGGGAAGGGAGCGAGAAGCACCAGACAGACATTCTGTAATGATCAATAAACCAATTGTTTGGAATCAAATGACATTCCTGGTGTCTCAGGACTGGGTGTGTCTGTACCCATGCCAACACCCACCTCCCTCCCTGCCCCAGGCACTCCTTCTCTGCCACCTGGTCCACACCCCTCCGCCGGCACTCCACCCTCACCATTCCCAGCATCCTCTGCGCCTACCAGATTTACAAACTCGCGCTCCGCTCCATGTCGACAAATACAATACTGTGCAAAAATCTTAAGCATCCTAGCTGTAGATATGTGTCCAAGATGACTTTTACACAGTACTGTGTATGACCCAAGTTTTTTTAGCCAGAGGGTGGTCAGTATATGGAACAAGCTGCCAGAGGAGTTGGTTGAGTCAGGGACATTTGCAACATTTAAAAAGTACTTGGACAGGTACATGGATAGAAAAGGTTTGGAGTAGGGGTTTGTGACCTTCTTTATGCCATGGACCCCAGGATTGGAACCCCTGGTTTAGTGGCATATGGGACAATGAGGATCCTGGTCAGCATGGACTGTTTGGGTAGAAGAGCCTGTTTCTGTGCTGAATGACCGTATAATCGTCTATGTCTCCATGGCTGTTCCAGGTGGGTGGATTGGAGTCAGAGGGGTTTGAAGCACTCAGTAGTCCCCTGGACAGTGCTGAAGGTCGGTGGGCAGGAAGGGTTCCTCCGCCAGTAACAACCTAAACCTCTTCTGCAAGACCATGGGGAAGGCAGTGTGCTGACACGGTAACTACAAGGACTGGTGCAGAGCAGAGTCAGCCCCGGAGAATGTGTCATTCACAGGGTTCAGCACAGACCTTTTAAAAAGTCTGCCAGAATCGGAATCTTTAATATTGGTTTTCACTTTGGGTATATTGTGGGTGGAAATTTCATTGAAATGTATATAACGTTTACCAGATGTGGACAAAATTGTTTCCATCTTTAATAAGATTTTGCTGGGATTATACAGCAGGCCCCTGGAGATTTTAATCTTCTGACAATGAAGCAGTTCATGAGGGCTGAGAGCAGGAGTTGGTGAGTGGGCCTTCCGGGTTGTTCTACCGGTCAGCCAGCAACGACTGACCTATCTCAGCCCCGCATTCCTGCACCGTCTCCAACAGCTGTCCGCGTCCATTCTGAATGAACTGAGTGACCGTGTCCATTGCCCTCCACACCTGAGAATACCAGAGGTTCACTGTTCTCTGAGGAGTAGATGTCTCTTCACCTTGCTCCCCGCTCTGAGACTGTGATCCTGGTTCTAAACTCCTCAGTGGAAGAACCACTGACCTGCCGAGTCCAGTAATAATGATTAGTCTCAGTTTGATGCCCCTTGCTGAATCTGCTCAATCCCGTTATTATTTTTGAGGTGCTCTGTTAGTACACAATCAACATTCAAGAGAAGTTTGGGTAGGTACATGCATGGGAAGGGTATGGAGGGCTATGGTCTGGGTGCTGGTTGATGGGACTAGGCAGTATAATAGTTCGGCATGGGCTAGATGGGCCAAAGGGCCTGTTTCTTTGCTATAGTGTTCTATGATCTGACTGAAGACCCTTCACTGTTGACCTCAGCACGCTGTGTAAATATGGACGAACTCTGCTCAGTGTCGATTTAGACACAAGAGCATAAAATATACTGTACAGGGGTTCCCAGCCCGGGGTCCACGGACCCCTTGGTTAATGGTAGGGGTCCATGGTGTAAGAAATGTTGGGATCCCCCACATAGCAGTGTCACTCATTCAGCCTATTTAATCATGGCTGTTCTCTCTTAATCCCGTTTTCCCTCCTTCTCCCCAAACCCATTACTAAGCAAAAATCTGTTGATCTTTGCCTGAAATACACTCAATGATTTGCCCACCACAGCACTTTGCAGCAACAAAGTCCAAAGATTCACCACTCTCTGGCTGAAGAAAGTCCTTTTCATCTCAGTTCTAAAGAGACATCCTCCCCACCCCTCCCCACCCCCGTTCTGAGGCTGTGCCTTCAGATCCTAGACTCTCACACTATTAGAGACATTCTTCTCATGCCCACTTGAAATTTATCACTCTTGCTCCTGCACAGAAGGGTGGTGGGGTGGAGATACATCTCTACCAAAGGAGGTGTAAGGGGCTACTTCCCTCCACTAGCCTGCAGGTCACTCTTGGGCAAGGTGTAGCACCTGCTTAGCCCCCTCGATCAGGGTCACGTGAAGCCATGGGAGCAGGTGGTGGATGGTCGTATGAGCAGCCGGTGCATATCACAAGTCCTGGTTATGTGACCACTGACGCCAGGCAGACAATCTCTGAAGAGTATTGATAATGGCTGGTCTCACCTGTCTTGTAAAGACACTGTCCAGAAGACAAAGGCAAACCACTTCTGTAGAAAAGTTTGACAAGCACAGTCATGGTCATAGACCATGACCGCCCACATCATACAACATGTCATATACTGAATGAATGATTCCTGCACATCAGGTTTTATTTCATAGAGTCATCCTTTGGCCAAGCTTGCTCCTGCCGACCATCAAGTTCTCATCCTTACTAATCATATTTAGACTTCTACACGATGAATTAGCTGCCTAGATACTTCTCAAATGTGGAGAGAGTCTCTGCCTCCACACTCACTCAGACAGATTCCAAACACCCACTGGGCAGAGAATGTCTGCGCTTACTGCTTACCCTGGCTTCAGAATCAGGTTTAATATCACAAACATGAGAAAATCACTGGCGAATGTATGAAGTTTGTTGTTTTGAGGCGAGAAGTCATTGCAATACATAACAAGAGAGAAAAAGCATAAATTACAGTAAGTATACAGCACTGTGCAAAAGTCTTAGGCACTTATACTGTATGTAAAACTCTCCATATGAATGATAGCTCGGTACAGTATCTGTCAACGTGCAGCAGACAGCAAGTTTGTAAATCTGGTGGGAGCAAAGGATGTTGGGAATGGTGGAGCGCCGCAGGAAACGTGTGGATACACTGGCAGAGTGCGGGTGAAAACACCCGGCCCCAAGACACCGGGCAAGGTCATTTGATTCCAAACAATTAGTTTAGTGATCATTACAGAATGTCTCTCTGGTGCTTCCCCCTCCCTCCCCTCTCCCTTCCCCTTTTCCCAACCATGATTCCCCTCTCCCTGCCCCCTTCCCACTCTCAGTCCACAATAGAGACCCATATCAGAATCAGGTTTATCATCACTCACGTATGTCATGAAATTTGGTTTTCTGTGGCAGCAGTACAGTGCAATACATGAAATTACTACAGTACTGTGAAAAGGTCTTAGGAACCCTAGCTATATATACAGCATATGGCTAAGATTTTTGCACAGCACTGTCCATATACAAAAAAATAAATAAGTAGTGCAAAAAGAGAGGAAAAAGCAGTGAGGTACTGTTGATGGATTCATTGTCCATTGAGAAATCAGATGGCTGAGGGGAAGAAGCTGTTCCTTGTGGCTATGCCTTCTAGTACTCGACATCTCTGCAATGATTGAGACTACAAATGCCTCCCTTAATTTTGTAAAGAGCTGTCAGGTTGCCACCCCAGCATCCTCATCTCCGAGGGAAAACTACCTCGTCTCTCCTCAGAACTGAAAAGCTCCACCACTTCCTGGTCACTCTCCTCAGGCCCTGTGCGATAACATCCCTCCTACTACAGTTTCGCCATTTCATAGTCACAGCAACAGGTCGTTTGGCCCATCTAGTCCCTGCCACACTGTTGCTGTGCCTAGTCCTGCACCCAGCCCAGAACCCTCCATGTCCCCCCCATCCATGTACTTATCCAAACCTCTTAGATGTTGCATTTGAACCCACATCCACCACTTCTGCTTGCAGTGTGTTGCACACTCCCACCGACCTCTCAGTGAAAATCCCCCGCAGATTCCCCTTTCACCCTTGACCCATGACCTCTAGTTCTCATCTCACCTGCTTGCATTTAATCTATCTATACCCATCATAATTTTGTGTATTTCTTATAAAATCTCCCTTCATTCTCCCACACTCCAGGGATTGAAGTTCTAAAGTTAACAAATTTCATGACATAGGCCAGTGATATTAAAGCTGATTTCAATTCTGACCTGCTCATTCAACCTTTCCTCATAACTCAGATCCTCAAGTCCCAGCAGAATCCTTGTAAATTTTCTCTGTACTCTTTCAATCTGAGTAATATTTTTCCAGTAGGTTTCAGCAAATGTCTCACTGAAATCTTACCTTGCAGTTGCATAGAAAAGGCAATTTAGGAGACGATGCATTTCTTTCAGATGAGAGAGCATGCTGCTTATCGAGGCACAAGAGCACTTGGGAGTTCTCGTTCCGACAGATAACCTGACACTTTGATAAGAGTATTTGGTTGATGTGCGTTTTGAGAATATAGAGGTGTTGCAGGCTTTAACTACCTGCTCTGTCATTTGTTTGGATCCTTGCTGCGGAAAGTATTGCCAAAGTCCCAGCGTTGTAACTGTGGTGTATTCTAACCATTTACAGAGTGACACAGCGGTAATCTGCGCCCTTTGTCCATGTAGCACCAGTGGCTTATTGTTAATGTGCATCTTCTTTAGTCATGGAGTCATAGGAAAATACAGACGGGCCTTTTGGCCCATCTAGTCCATTCCAAACCATTTAAACTGCCTACCCCCATCAACCTGCATCCAGACCATAACCCTCCAAACCCCTCCAAACTTCTCTTAAACATTGAAATTGAGCTTAAATGCACCACTTGCACTGGAAGCTCGTTCCACACTCTCACCATCCTCTGAGTGAAGAAGTTTCCCCTCATGTTCCTCTTAAACATTTCACCTTTCACCCTTCACCCATGACCTCTGTTTGTAGTCCCACCTGATCTCAGTTCAGTAGTTTTAAGTAATGTTAGCTGAGAGAAATTTTTTTTTTAGTGATCAGTTGATACTTTTTTTTGATTGAACATGGTTAAAGTGATTGATCCATCTCAGATTTATGTGAAGGATAAGGTCAGGTGGGATTGTGAGTAGAGAAGAGATTGTAAAATTTGGAGAAGATACAGACAGGCTCAGTTAGTGGGCAAGGACATGAAGATACATGGAGCAAACATGAAAGGGGAGTTTGTTTGAAGTGGTGACAAGATGAAGTGTTGATATTCAAAGGACCCATGAGTCATTGAAGGTCAATACACAGTTACACCAAAGGTTCAACACCCTGGGTCCTGGAATGCTGGGCTCTCTTACTGAGGAGACATTCAGCAGGCTCAGAAAAGGCTCAATGGTTCATTTTATTGTGAAAGTGTGCATATACAATACAGCTCTAATACTTGTCTTCTCCAGATAGATATAAAACACAGAAAGACCATGGCAGCTGTTGAAAAAAGGACAACAAGTACCCCACCCCCAGAATAAAACAGAAAAAGAAATGAAACTCACAAACCCCAAAGAACCTCATTGGGTGGTGTGTTCATGTCTCTGTTATTCTAAGGGACTGATGAACTGGGTGGTGTGTTCATGCCTGTGTTAACTGAAGGACTGAAGGAGGGGTGGCGTGTTCATGTCTCTGTTATTCTGAGGGTCTGATGGATTGGACGGTATGGTCCTGTGTGTGTTATCTGGGGGGTCTGATGGATTGGACGGTATGGTCTTGTGTGTGTTATCTGGGGGGACTGATGGATTGGACGGTATGGTCTTGTGTGTGTTATCTGGGGGGACTGATGGATTGGACGGTATAGTCTTGTGTGTGTTATCTGGGGGGTCTGATGGATTGGACGGTATAGTCTTGTGTGTGTTATCTGGGGGGTCTGATGGATTGGACAGTATAGTCTTGTGTGTGTTATCTGGGGGGACTGATGGATTGGACGGTATGGTCTTGTGTGTGTTATCTGGGGGGACTGATGGATTGGACGGTATAGTCTTGTGTGTGTTATCTGGGGGGTCTGATGGATTGGACGGTATAGTCTTGTGTGTGTTATCTGGGGGGTCTGATGGATTGGACGGTATAGTCTTGTGTGTGTTATCTGGGGGGACTGATGGATTGGACGGTATGGTCTTGTGTGTGTTATCTGGGGGTCTGATGGATTGGACGGTATAGTCTTGTGTGTGTTATCTGGGGGGTCTGATGGATTGGACGGTATGGTCTTGTGTGTGTTATCTGGGGGGACTGATGGATTGGACGGTATGGTCTTGTGTGTGTTATCTGGGGGGACTGATGGATTGGACGGTATGGTCTTGTGTGTGTTATCTGGGGGGACTGATGGATTGGACGGTATAGTCTTGTTTGTGTTATCTGGGGGGTCTGATGGATTGGACGGTATAGTCTTGTGTGTGTTATCTGGGGGGTCTGATGGATTGGACGGTATGGTCTTGTGTGTGTTATCTGGGGGGTCTGATGGATTGGACGGTATAGTCTTGTGTGTGTTATCTGGGGGGTCTGATGGATTGGACGGTATAGTCTTGTGTGTGTTATCTGGGGGGACTGATGGATTGGACGGTATGGTCTTGTGTGTGTTATCTGGGGGGACTGATGGATTGGACGGTATGGTCTTGTGTGTGTTATCTGGGGGGACTGATGGATTGGACAGTATAGTCTTGTGTGTGTTATCTGGGGGGTCTGATGGATTGGACGGTATGGTCTTGTGTGTGTTATCTGGGGGTCTGATGGATTGGACGGTATAGTCTTGTGTGTGTTATCTGGGGGTCTGATGGATTGGACGGTATAGTCTTGTGTGTGTTATCTGGGGGGTCTGATGGATTGGACGGTATAGTCTTGTGTGTGTTATCTGGGGGGACTGATGGATTGGACGGTATGGTCTTGTGTGTGTTATCTGGGGGTCTGATGGATTGGACGGTATAGTCTTGTGTGTGTTATCTGGGGGTCTGATGGATTGGACGGTATAGTCTTGTGTGTGTTATCTGGGGGGTCTGATGGATTGGACGGTATAGTCTTGTGTGTGTTATCTGGGGGGTCTGATGGATTGGACGGTATGGTCTTGTGTGTGTTATCTGGGGGGTCTGATGGATTGGACGGTATAGTCTTGTGTGTGTTATCTGGGGGGTCTGATGGATTGGACGGTATGGTCTTGTGTGCGTTATCTGGGGGGTCTGATGGATTGGACGGTATAGTCTTGTGTGTGTTATCTGGGGGGTCTGATGGATTGGACGGTATGGTCTTGTGTGTGTTATCTGGGGGGACTGATGGATTGGACGGTATGGTCTTGTGTGTGTTATCTGGGGGTCTGATGGATTGGACGGTATAGTCTTGTGTGTGTTATCTGGGGGTCTGATGGATTGGACGGTATAGTCTTGTGTGTGTTATCTGGGGGGTCTGATGGATTGGACGGTATAGTCTTGTGTGTGTTATCTGGGGGGACTGATGGATTGGACGGTATGGTCTTGTGTGTGTTATCTAGGGGTCTGATGGATTGGACGGTATAGTCTTGTGTGTGTTATCTGGGGGTCTGATGGATTGGACGGTATAGTCTTGTGTGTGTTATCTGGGGGGTCTGATGGATTGGACGGTATAGTCTTGTGTGTGTTATCTGGGGGGTCTGATGGATTGGACGGTATGGTCTTGTGTGTGTTATCTGGGGGGTCTGATGGATTGGACGGTATAGTCTTGTGTGTGTTATCTGGGGGGTCTGATGTATTGGACGGTATGGTCTTGTGTGCGTTATCTGGGGGGTCTGATGGATTGGACGGTATAGTCTTGTGTGTGTTATCTGGGGGGTCTGATGGATTGGACGGTATGGTCTTGTGTGTGTTATCTGGGGGGTCTGATGGATTGGACGGTATAGTCTTGTGTGTGTTATCTGGGGGGTCTGATGGATTGGACGGTATGGTCTTGTGTGTGTTATCTGGGGGGTCTGATGGATTGGACGGTATAGTCTTGTGTGTGTTATCTGGGGGGTCTGATGGATTGGACGGTATAGTCTTGTGTGTGTTATCTGGGGGGACTGATGGATTGGACGGTATAGTCTTGTGTGTGTTATCTGGGGGGACTGATGGATTGGACGGTATGGTCTTGTGTGTGTTATCTGGGGGGACTGATGGATTGGACGGTATAGTCTTGTGTGTGTTATCTGGGGGGTCTGATGGATTGGACGGTATAGTCTTGTGTGTGTTATCTGGGGGGACTGATGGATTGGACGGTATGGTCTTGTGTGTGTTATCTGGGGGGTCTGATGGATTGGACGGTATGGTCTTGTGTGTGTTATCTGGGGGGACTGATGGATTGGACGGTATGGTCTTGTGTGTGTTATCTGGGGGGACTGATGGATTGGACGGTATAGTCTTGTGTGTGTTATCTGGGGGGTCTGATGGATTGGACGGTATAGTCTTGTGTGTGTTATCTGGGGGGACTGATGGATTGGACGGTATGGTCTTGTGTGTGTTATCTGGGGGGACTGATGGATTGGACGGTATGGTCTTGTGTGTGTTATCTGGGGGGTCTGATGGATTGGACGGTATAGTCTTGTGTGTGTTATCTGGGGGGACTGATGGATTGGACGGTATGGTCTTGTGTGTGTTATCTGGGGGGTCTGATGGATTGGACGGTATAGTCTTGTGTGTGTTATCTGGGGGGACTGATGGATTGGACGGTATAGTCTTGTGTGTGTTATCTGGGGGGACTGATGGATTGGACGGTATAGTCTTGTATGTGTTATCTGGGGGGACTGATGGATTGGACGGTATAGTCTTGTGTGTGTTATCTGGGGGGACTGATGGATTGGACGGTATGGTCTTGTGTGTGTTATCTGGGGGGACTGATGGATTGGACGGTATGGTCTTGTGTGTGTTATCTGGGGGGACTGATGGATTGGACGGTATGGTCTTGTGTGTGTTATCTGGGGGGACTGATGGATTGGACGGTATAGTCTTGTGTGTGTTATCTGGGGGGACTGATGGATTGGACGGTATGGTCTTGTGTGTGTTATCTGGGGGGACTGATGGATTGGACAGTATAGTCTTGTGTGTGTTATCTGGGGGGACTGATGGATTGGACGGTATGGTCTTGTTTTCTGGGGCCTCCAGCAGACCCAGTGAGTGAGTCCGACAGGCCGATCAGTTTGCTTCGATCTCCACTCCTCTCAGACTTTCTTTGATTTCTCCTCCGTTCCTTCCTGTTCAGGATTGTCCGCAGCTGGTGCCCTCAAACGAGATCCTTATCCCGGTTGGAGAGGAGAAGCCAATCACGCTGAAAGCCCGGAACCTTCCACAACCTCAGTCCGGGCAGCGCGGCTATGAATGTGTCCTGAACGTGACGGGGGTGAGCAAGCGAGTGCCGGCCCTGCGGTTCAACAGCTCCAGCGTGCAGTGTCAAAACAGCTCGGTGAGTGAGGCGTCCGTACCCTGGACTCAGCAGGGATCAGTCAGACTGTCACTGAGCTCAGTATACTGTGGATCGTAGTCACAGAGTCCTTCGGCTTAGAGAAGTCCATTCAGCCCATCTTGTCCACACTGACCGGAGGATGTCACTAACTACTAGCCCTGTTGCCCAGCATTTGTGCACAGCCCCCTGTTGCCAAGGTGATCCGTCGGGATATTTGGAGATACAGCATGGTAACAGGCCGTTCCGGCCCAGTGAGTTACACCCATGTGACCAATTCACCTCCTTACCGGTTACACCTTCGGAACACGGGAGGAAACGGGAGCATCTGGTGGAAATCCACGCGGTCACAGAGAAAACATACAAACTCCTTACAGACAGCAGTGAGAATTGAACCCAGGCCACTGGCACTGTAATAGTGTTAAGCTACTGTGCCGCCCTCTTTTTTTTAATCATTGTCAGTGTCTGTTTGCGCAGCGCTCTCTCTGGCAGTGTGCCTCAGGTACTCAGCGAGCTACGTGAAACGTGAGTGATAGAGTCATCGAATCCTACAGCATGGAGCAGGCTATTCGACCCAGTTCATCCAGACTGGCCAGTGTCTCATTTCACAAAGCGATTCATCGAGAAATGTCAGTAACTCTGCTTGTGCCCCTCTCTCCGTCAGAGTGTTCCAGGTACTGACCACTCGCTGAGTGAAGGACATTTCCCTCACGTCCCCTCTAGCTCAGTAGGGTGCAGAGTTTGGTGACCCGAGTTCAATTCCCGTAAGGAGTTTAAACGTTCTCCCCGTGACCACGTGGGTTTCCTCCAGTTGCTCTGCTTTCATCCCGCAGTCCAAAGACATAATGGTTAGTCAGTTAATTGTTCATTGTGAATTTTCTCGTTATCAGGCCCAGTTTAAGTTAGGGGTTACTGGATGGTGTGGCTCAAAGGACTGGAAGAGCCTAATCCCCTAATCCGCAGTGCATCTCAATAAAATTTCTTCTCCCTCCCCTTAGTCTGTGTCCTCTAGTTTCATCCACCTCTGATATGGGGTAAAGTTTCCAGTAGTCTACAACTCCTATATCCCACCCACATCATTTCATTTACCTCAGACACGTTCCTTCTTCACCTTCTTAAGGGACAGGACTAGCAGTTTCATGTTCCAAGTACAAGCTCTATGGGCTGCTGTGGAAAGTTAGGTTGTACGAATCTAATCTGATAGATAATTCCCTCCTACTTCCAGAATCAGGTTTAATATCACCAGCATATGTTGTGAAATGTGTTGTTTAACAGCAGCAGTACTTTGCACTACAGAATAATAACAAAACTACAATTATAATAAGACATTACAATAAATTAAATAAATGGTGCAGAAAGAGTGCAAGAAAAAGAAAAAGGAGATATTGAGGTGTTGTTCATGGATTCAATGTCCATTCAAAGATCTGACGGCAGAGGGGAAGAAGCGGTTCCTGAATCATTCAGTGTGTGTCTTCAGGCTGCTGTACTTCCTCCATGATGGTAGCAATGCGAAGAGAGCTTGTCTCAGGTGGTGCACCCACAAGGAGAAACGTTCTTTCCATGCTGAGCACAGGAAGCACAATTTGAACATTATTCATCACAGAACTACAAGCTGCTATATAATTTCTAGTAAAATCAACAAGATAACGCTATCAATGTATTTATTGTGTTGATGATAGTATCTTTGTTACTTCTACCACAGATAAAAAGCTTTTTAATCTGTGATTTCAGGATAAGGACATTATCCATTATCCATACCTTGGGGTGTGACTGCGCTCCCTCACTCAGAGACAGCGTGTAACTGACTATCTCTCTAACCGTCACACACTCACTCTTCTACCCAGACACACTCACTCTCCTACACACACACACACACACACACACACACACTCCCCTACCCAGACACACTCACTCTCCTACACACACACACTCACTCTCCTACACACACACACACACTCCCCTACCCAGACAGACACACTCACTCTCTTACACACACACACACACACACACACACACACACACACACACACACACACACACACACACACACACACACACTCCACTACCCAGACACACTCACTCCCCTACACACACACACTCACTCTCCTACACAGACACACACACACACACACACACACACTCCCCTACCCAGACACACTCACTCTCCTACACACACACACTCACTCTCCTACACACAGACACACTCCCCTACCCAGACAGACACACTCACTCTCTTACACACACACACACACACACACACACACACACACACACACACACACACACACACACACACTCCACTACCCAGACACACTCACTCCCCTACACACACACACTCACTCCCCTACCCAGACGCACTCACTCTCCTACACACACACACACTCACTCTCCTACACAGACACACACACACACACACACTCCCCTACCCAGACACAGACACACACACTCACTCCCCTACCCAGATGCACTCACTCTCCCACCCAGACACACACACGCACACACTCACTCCCCTACCCAGATGCACTCACTCTCCCACCCAGACACACACACACACACACTCACTCCCCTACCCAGACGCACTCACTCTCCTACACACACACACACACTCACTCTCCTACCCAGACGCACTCACTCTCCTACAAAGACACACTCCCCTACCCAGACATTCACTCTCCTACACACACACTCACTCCCCTACCCAGACGCACTCACTCTCCTACACACACACACACTCACTCTCTTACCCAGACACACTCACTCTCCTACAAAGACACACTCCCCTACCCAGACATTCACTCTCCTACACACACACACTCACTCCCCTACCCAGACACACACACACGCATACACTCACTCACACACACACACACACTCACACACACACACACACACACACACACACTCACACACACACACGCATACACTCACTCTCATACACTCACTCACACACACACACACACACACACACACACACACACACACACACACACACACACACACACACACGCACACACTCACTCCCCTACCCAGGCGCACTCACTCTCCCACCCAGACACACACACACTCACACACACACACACACACACACACACACACACACACTCACACACACACACACACACACACACACACACACACACGCATACACTCACTCTCATACACTCACACACACATACACACACTCACACACACACACACACACACACACACTCACACACACACACACACACACTCACACACACACACGCATACACTCACTCTCATACACTCACTCACACACACACACACACACGCACACACTCACTCCCCTACCCAGATGCACTCACTCTCCCACCCAGACACACACACGCATACACTCACTCTCATACACTCACTCACACACACACACACACACACACACACACACACGCACACACTCACTCCCCTACCCAGGCGCACTCACTCTCCTACCCAGACACACACACACACACACACACACACACTCCCCTACCCAGACACAGACACACACACACACACACTCCCCTACACAGACGCACTCACTCCCCTACACACACACACACACACACACACACTCCCCTACCCAGACACACACACACACACACTCACTCCCCTACCCAGACACACTCACTCCCCTACACACACACACACACACACACACACACACTCACTCCCCTACCCAGACACACTCACTCTCCTACCCAGACACACACACACACACACACACTCCCCTACCCAGACACAGACACACACACACACACACTCCCCTACCCAGACGCACTCACTCTCCCACCCAGACACACACACGCACACACTCACTCCCCTACCCAGACGCACTCACTCTCCTACACACACACACACACACACACACACACACTCACTCCCCTACCCAGATGCACTCACTCTCCTACACACACACACACACACACTCACTCTCCTACACACACACACACACACACACACACACACACACACACTCCCCTACCCAGACACAGACACACACACACACACACTCCCCTACCCAGACGCACTCACTCCCCTACCCAGACACACACACGCACACACTCACTCGCCTACCCAGACGCACTCACTCTCCTACACACACGCACACACACACAGACACACACTCACTCCCCTACCCAGACGCACTCACTCTCCTACACACACACACTCACTCTCCTACACACACACACACACACACACACTCACTCTCCTACACACACACACACACACACACACTCACTCCCCTACCCAGACGCACTCACTCTCCTACACACACACACACGCACTCACTCTCCTACACACACACACACACACACACACACACACACTCCCCTACCCAGACACAGACACACACACACACACACTCCCCTACCCAGACGCACTCACTCCCCTACACAGACACACACACGCACTCACTCTCCTACACACACACACACACACACACTCCCCTACCCAGACACACACACACACACACACTCACTCCCCTACCCAGACGCACTCACTCCCCTACCCAGACGCACTCACTCCCCTACCCAGACGCACACACACACACACACACACTCCCCTACCCAGACACACACTCCCCTACCCTGACACACTCACTCTCCTACACACACACACACACACACACACACACACACACACACACACACACACACACACTCCCCTACCCAGACACACTCACTCTCTTACACACACACACACACACACACACACTCCCCTACCCAGACACACTCACTCCCCTACCCAGACACACTCACTCTCCTACACACACACACACACACACACACACACACACACACACACACACACTCCCCTACCCAGACACACTCACTCTCTTACACACACACACACACTCCCCTACCCAGACACACTCACTCCCCTACCCAGACGCACTCGCTCTCCTACCCAGACGCACTCACTCTCCTACACAGACACACACACGCACACACTCACTCCCCTACCCAGACGCACTCACTCTCCCACCCAGACACACACACAGACACACACTCACTCCCCTACCCAGACGCACTCACTCTCCTACACACACACACACACTCACTCTCCTACCCAGACACACACACACACACACACACACACTCCCCTACCCAGACACAGACACACACACACACACACACTCACTCCCCTACACACACACACTCACTCCCCTACCCAGACGCACTCACTCTCCTACACACACACACACACACACTCACTCTCCTACACACACACACACACACACACACACACACACACACACACACACACACACTCCCCTACCCAGACACAGACACACACACACACACACCCCCCTACCCAGACGCACTCACTCCCCTACCCAGACACACACACGCACACACTCACTCGCCTACCCAGACGCACTCACTCTCCTACACACACGCACACACACACAGACACACACTCACTCCCCTACCCAGACGCACTCACTCTCCTACACACACACACACGCACTCACTCTCCTACACACACACACACACACACACACACACACACACTCCCCTACCCAGACACACTCACTCTCTTACACACACACACACACTCCCCTACCCAGACACACTCACTCCCCTACCCAGACGCACTCGCTCTCCTACCCAGACGCACTCACTCTCCTACACAGACACACACACGCACACACTCACTCCCCTACCCAGACGCACTCACTCTCCCACCCAGACACACACACAGACACACACTCACTCCCCTACCCAGACGCACTCACTCTCCTACACACACACACACACTCACTCTCCTACCCAGACACACACACACTCCCCTACCCAGACACAGACACACACACACACACACACTCACTCCCCTACACACACACACTCACTCCCCTACCCAGACGCACTCACTCTCCTACACACACACACACACACACTCACTCTCCTACACACACACACACACACACACACACACACACACACACACACACACACACTCCCCTACCCAGACACAGACACACACACACACACACCCCCCTACCCAGACGCACTCACTCCCCTACCCAGACACACACACGCACACACTCACTCGCCTACCCAGACGCACTCACTCTCCTACACACACGCACACACACACAGACACACACTCACTCCCCTACCCAGACGCACTCACTCTCCTACACACACACACACGCACTCACTCTCCTACACACACACACACACACACACACACACACACTCCCCTACCCAGACACAGACACACACACACACACACTCCCCTACCCAGACGCACTCACTCTCCTACACAGACACACACACGCACTCACTCTCCTACACACACACACACACACACACTCCCCTACCCAGACACACACACACACACACACTCACTCCCCTACCCAGACGCACTCACTCCCCTACCCAGACGCACTCACTCCCCTACCCAGACGCACACACACACACACACACACTCCCCTACCCAGACACACACTCCCCTACCCTGACACACTCACTCTCCTACACACACACACACACACACTCCCCTACCCAGACACACTCACTCTCTTACACACACACACACACACACACACACTCCCCTACCCAGACACACTCACTCCCCTACCCAGACACACTCACTCTCCTACACACACACACACACACACACACACACACACACACACACACACACACACACACACTCCCCTACCCAGACACACTCACTCTCTTACACACACACACACACTCCCCTACCCAGACACACTCACTCCCCTACCCAGACGCACTCGCTCTCCTACCCAGACGCACTCACTCTCCTACACAGACACACACACGCACACACTCACTCCCCTACCCAGACGCACTCACTCTCCCACCCAGACACACACACAGACACACACTCACTCCCCTACCCAGACGCACTCACTCTCCTACACACACACACACACTCACTCTCCTACCCAGACACACACACACACACACACACACACACTCCCCTACCCAGACACAGACACACACACACACACACACTCACTCCCCTACACACACACACTCACTCCCCTACCCAGACGCACTCACTCTCCTACACACACACACACACACACTCACTCTCCTACACACACACACACACACACACACACACACACACACACACACACACTCCCCTACCCAGACACAGACACACACACACACACACCCCCCTACCCAGACGCACTCACTCCCCTACCCAGACACACACACGCACACACTCACTCGCCTACCCAGACGCACTCACTCTCCTACACACACGCACACACACACAGACACACACTCACTCCCCTACCCAGACGCACTCACTCTCCTACACACACACACACACACGCACTCACTCTCCTACACACACACACACACTCACTCCCCTACCCAGACGCACTCACTCTCCTACACACACACACACGCACTCACTCTCCTACACACACACACACACACACACACACACACACTCCCCTACCCAGACACAGACACACACACACACACACTCCCCTACCCAGACGCACTCACTCTCCTACACAGACACACACACGCACTCACTCTCCTACACACACACACACACACACACTCCCCTACCCAGACACACACACACTCACTCCCCTACCCAGACGCACTCACTCCCCTACCCAGACGCACTCACTCCCCTACCCAGACGCACACACACACACACACACTCCCCTACCCAGACACACACTCCCCTACCCTGACACACTCACTCTCCTACACACACACACACACACACACACACACACACACACACACACACACACACACACACACACACACACACACACTCCCCTACCCAGACACACTCACTCTCTTACACACACACACACACACACACTCCCCTACCCAGACACACTCACTCCCCTACCCAGACACACTCACTCTCCTACACACACACACACACACACACACACACACACACACACACACACACACACACACTCCCCTACCCAGACACACTCACTCTCTTACACACACACACACACTCCCCTACCCAGACACACTCACTCCCCTACCCAGACGCACTCAATCTCCTACCCAGACGCACTCACTCTCCTACACAGACACACACACGCACACACTCACTCCCCTACCCAGACGCACTCACTCTCCCACCCAGACACACACACAGACACACACTCACTCTCCTACCCAGACACACACACACACACACACACACACTCCCCTACCCAGACACAGACACACACACACACACACACACTCACTCCCCTACACACACACACTCACTCCCCTACCCAGACGCACTCACTCCCCTACCCAGACGCACTCACTCTCCTACCCAGACGCACTCACTCTCCTACACAGACACACACACGCACACACTCACTCCCCTACCCAGACGCACTCACTCTCCCACCCAGACACACACACAGACACACACTCACTCTCCTACCCAGACTCACACACACACACACACACACACTCCCCTACCCAGACACAGACACACACACACACACACACACTCACTCCCCTACACACACACACTCACTCCCCTACCCAGACGCACTCACTCTCCTACCCAGACGCACTCACTCTCCTACACAGACACACACACGCACACACTCACTCCCCTACCCAGACGCACTCACTCTCCCACCCAGACACACACACACACACACACTCACTCTCCTACCCAGACACACACACACACACACACACACTCCCCTACCCAGACACAGACACACACACACACACACACACTCACTCCCCTACACACACACACACACTCCCCTACCCAGACACAGACACACACACACACACACACTCCCCTACCCAGACGCACTCACTCTCCTACACAGACACACACACGCACTCACTCTCCTACACACACACACACACACACACTCCCCTACCCAGACACA